>NW_026515576.1:0-300000 GCF_027406575.1 Nycticebus coucang | reverse complement strand
GTTTAGTAACCAGAAATCATAGTGACCTGACATCTTTCTCTTTTCCTTTTTTAATTCAGTGACTTAAGTTTCTGAAAAATGCTTCCTTGCTTATTATATAATCTTTTGTTGTCATAACACTGCAATGAGAATGGTATTAAACAAGTTTAGATGAAAATGCATTAATTCATTTTCCTGGCAGCATAAAGCACCATTGTACTTACTTCCTCTACGTTATTCACTGTTTGGAATACTTCATGTAGATGGCAAAATAAATATGCATGCACGAATAGAGGTGATTTTATCAACATATTGCACAAACATTTGAAACTGCTTTGCTTATGATAACAGAGCAGCTAAATCCCTCAGTCTCACTACTAAGAATGCTTCATGTTTTAATGGGAATTTGAGACTCAAAGATTAGTACTTACTAGTTCCTATGAAATGTTTGAATCATCCCAGAGTAACCATCTAATGTAATAAATGAGGCTCTGGCTTCTAGACAGCTTCTTAGACCAATGACGAGGCTTAAAATAATTCACATTTATAACCATTGTAATCTAAAAACCAGTTAAAAGAAAAAGCCCCATATTTTGCTTGATAGAATTCAATGTTTCTTGAAAATATTGTCAGTGATGTAGTAAATGCCTCAACCTGAAAAATTGGGGGATATATTTCAACATCCTAAGGAACAAACAACTCAATCCTCTTTCTGGAAAATTCTATTAAAAAAAAATTATGATGAGCCTTCATTACATGTCAAATAACTATAGACACATAAGGCCTCCATTTTTATAATTAAATACATACAATTATTTTTGTAAAATGTACTTGAACTCAATGACACTAATGTAGATTTTGTAATACTTTTTACTGGTTTGTAAATAATTTGCTTAAAACTTTTATTTACCATTTCATAAATATTCTATGATATCTAAGTTTTACATACAGAAAAATAATCTTGTGAAACAATAATAATGTCATAAATCTTTGAGAAAGTTTACTTCTTATGAGAGATGTTATTAAAAAAAGAAAAAAATAAAGATTTGTGTAGACTTTAAGAGAAGTTAAATACATAGTAGTCCTCTTTTATTATGATTTTTTTTTTTTTTTTGAAACAGGATTTCATTCTGTTGCCCACGCTAGAGTGCCATGGCATCAGACCATCTCACAAAAACCTCAAACTGCTGGGTTCAAGTGACCCTGTGCCTCCTACATAACTGAGATAACAAGCTATGGATCATCATGCCCAGGTAATTTTTCTATTTATAGTAGAGATGGTTTCACTCTTGCTCAGGCTGGTTTCCAACTCCTGAGCTCAAGCAATCCTTCTGCCTTGGCCACCACACCTGGCCACAAATTTTATATAAAATAAACACACACACACACACTTACATGCATAAATATGATAAAGTTTTATTAATAAAATACACACAAAAAGGATTCATGACAATAACTAATAATTAAGGTATCATGAGTAAAGTATTATTAAGTAAAATAAGGGTTACTTCAACAAAGCATTGAGGTGCTGTGATAACAGATTTGATAAGTGGGACAGCTACTAAGTGACCAATAGGTGGTGACCAACAGGTGGGTGACATACACAGACCAGATACTCTGGACAAAAGAATCAGTCACATCTGGGGTAGGTCAGAGCAGGATAGAGCAAGATTTCATCACACTACTCAGAACAATGCATAATTTAAAGTTTATGAATTGTTTATTTCTGAAATTTTCCATTAATGTTTCTGGATTAAAGTTGACTCTAATTAAACATATGAGAAGGGAAATGCATACAAGGGATGACTCTGTATTGAATCAAATGAATAAACAGAAAAGCAGCTTTCAAAATGTCTAAAAAAATCAGAATGAAGTAGTGAAAAGGTATTATTTATTTAAAATCTAACTTTTAAAAATTAGATTCTTTTTTTTTTGCAGTTTTTGGCTGGGGTGGGGTTTGAACCCACCACCTCCAGTACATGGGGCCGGTGCCCTACTCCTTTGAGCCACAGGTACCACCCTAGAAATTAGATTCTTAATGAACCTGTTTCATTGGAGTATTAGAAAATGCAGTTGTTAACCTTTTTAAGGTAAAATAGTTAAGAGCATGATATGGATACTTGAGAATCTATCCTCCCTCCCTAATCTAACACGAGAGATGTCTTTGCTGATAAAATAGTAAAACTCTCACATTATCATTTGCTTTAACATAATAGCATAAAATAACATATTAAAATATAGTAAGATTGCTTAAACATAATAATCTCTGATTCGCAATCATATACTTTTCCTGAAAACAGAATTATTTAAATACTACATTTTATTTCTGCCAATGCACTCATAGCAATGACAATTTTTCTTCTAATTTTACACTCTCAGATAATTGCATCAACAGGCATGGCATGAGGTGCTCCCTACAAATAATAACACTCACATATATGTCGTCAGCCAATAACTCTTTTCTGAGTTCCAAGAGACTTTTTCCCCCATATGCCAGTTTGACATTAATCGGACATCATATTCTGAACTCAACATACCCCCAAACAAATTCAAGATCTTTTGTCAACACATATGCTAAGAAAATGGCATCCCCAACTATCCCAGGGGTATCCAACCAGCCTGTTGATTTTGGGAGGTCTTATTTGTCTATCTCTGGTGTCAGATATCATAAAAAGTATGCACAGACTTTTTTTTTTTGCTAATCGGGTTTCATTAGTATTTGTGTATTTATTGTTTGGCCCAAGACAACTCGTATTCTTTCAATGTGTAGCAGAAGTGAAAAAAAAGGCCGGACACCTTGATATCCCATAATACATACAGATTTCTTTAAGTTACCTTAATTAACTCTTCCTCTTTATAATATCCCATATGTAACCATAACTAATTCTGGTCACTTTTGCTTCCTAATACCTTTCAAATCTATCTGCTGTTAATAAAACCCTGCTATGCCTATTCTGGTCAAAATCGGACCATCACTACAGCTTCTTTCCAGCGTTAGCCTCTGTTCTGGCCTCCTAAGAGCAGCCTGAATGTTTTGTTTTGTTTTGTTTTTGAATTGCATATGTTTAATGCACCCACACTCACATGCCCTGCAACCACATAAACATGTCCTTCACCAGATTCTCACTGTTGTTAAGAAAAAGATCAAAGTCCCTTATAGACTTACAAGACTGTCTGTGATCTGTCTCCCATTACTCTCTAGTCTTTTTTCACAGAACACGGCCCCTCAATCTGTGCTTAGCACATCAGGCAACTTCCACTTCCTTGAATGCAGCTTTGTTCCACCAGCTAAATTATCTGTACACGGAGCTTCTTTTGCCTAAAAATTATTTTGTAGCATTTATCATACCTCCACTTGACATCAATTTGTATAATTTGTTGATTAATCACCATTTCTCATATGTCCTAAACTCTTAAGAACAGGAACCAGAAGTTGTCATAACAGGTTTCCAATAAATATATTAATAACATTAATAATATTCAGTATCTTTGTAAATACTTGGTACATAGAACTATAATAATTTAATTCAAATAATGTGAATTTGTCTCTGTATCTGAATATTTAAATACACATACACATATAAAGGGTGGAAATATAGTTCATGTGCAATTTAAAGTTACAACTATTTTAAATTGCAGATGAAATATATGTCCACCATATAAATATCCATACACACACACACAAAATGTGAATTTTAAGGTACCGTACTAGAAACCGTAGCAAATAAAACAAATTTATACTTGATTTCTATTCCATATTTTCAACAGAAATTAAAAGTCCCAATACTTAGTTCAGTAGCCTGGCAGAATAAGACACTCCATGCTTATTAAGCGTGTAAAGACATTCTATTAAATACGGTATTTGCCTTAAGGATGACATATTGCTTTAGGAAAATCAAACTCCTTGAATTGCCTTAATCACAACATGAGTTTAAAGCCACAAATCAAAAGTTATCATAGGAAAGACCTGAGTAATTATCACATAAATTGCAAAGATAAAAGAAATAGGAAAATTTAGAGGGAGCAGAGAGCATTAGGTTTGAGCTTGCGACATGTTGGAGTGAGATTCGAAGACAATCCATGCAACACCTCGTTGCTTGACAGGCCTGGGTCTTTTAGTGAATGGATGGTGAGAGAGAGGGTTGGAGCACAGCAGAGGTAAAGTGGTGTGCGTTAACTCTGAGAAGACATTTGAGTAATGTACTTTAATTTATCATGAAGGCACTGAAAGTTCTTCAAGGATTCTTGGTTTGGATAGCACAAATTAGATGAGAGCGAGACTGACATGAAGCTATTTCAAAAACGCGTGTGAAGTGAGTATGCCTGCCGTCTGGCAGTGGGAAGGAGGGGGCATAAATGGAAGAGATTAGCATCATCGGAAAATAGACTGACACCTAATTCACCCTACCACACAACATGACTCCAAACTTTTATGCTTTTAATATTAATCCAAAGATAGAGGGTAAAGAAAGATAACCAATTATATTTGTATTATACACTGGCAAGGCAGAAGAGAACTATTTTGTAAGTCCCTGAAAAAATAAGTCCAAAGTCTAGCTGAATAGATCAAAAGTGAATGTTCTATTAAATTTAAACTAGTCTGTCTTAACCCAGAATTTCTCAAGCTATAGAACTGATACGAAGGAAGGAAGAGCATCAAGAAATTGATATTTAAACTCCCCATGTTTTCTTATACATTGCACAAACATATTCAAACACTAAAGCACATCTCTGATCTTCTCTGTATCCCGAATTACTGGAATCACTTTTGCTATGTCAAAAAAGAAAAAAAAAAAAAGAATAAAGAAAAAAAAACAAGTGCGGCGGTTTCAAATAATCTGAGTGGAGAGACAAAGGAAAGAAGGCGGCGAATACTGGTAAGAGCTTCCGAAAGGGGCTGCTTTCCAACAAGGCTGCCGCATAATGTCTTTACTTACCCCAGAGCCCACTCCCCTTCACTAGCCTACACTCCTGGAAATTCTGTCATTTCTAGTTTCAGTTGGATTAGTGCCCTTATGCCGATTCACGTTCAGGGGACTATCAATCAGACATCATCTAAAATGATTAATCAGCTACCTTTAAAAAAAAGTATCCCTTAATTATATTTGGGAGAAGAGTTGAGCGTTTTAACTCTCAGTGGAGGGGTATTTTCTTGCAGTATAGAGCATGTTCTGGTTCCTCGGTAGGTCTGTGCCCTGGGGTACGGGGGCGGGGGGATGTGGGGAGGGCACTTTCTGCAGAGGTTGCAGAAAAGGGACAGGAATAAAATATAGTCTCTGTATTTTAAATCTTTGGAAACAACAACAATGATTTCTTTTTATCTTCTCTTTATTTTCAATAGCTTTATTGAAATGTAATTCACATACATATATGTCACTCACTTAAAATTGTACAATTTAGTACATCACGTCATTTTTATTACCCCTCCCTGAAGACTGCATTCCTTAATCATCACTCCCTAGTTCTCTGACTCTTCCCTCACTTAGTTTGGTGACCTCCGTTCTACTTCCTGTCTCTATGCACACTTGCCTGATCTGGACATCCGCTGTGTATACGATCATACAATATGTGGCCCTTTGTGTTTTCTTTTTTCCACTGAGAATATTTTCAAGGTTCATCTATGTCATACAGTGTATCAGGACTTGATTTTCTTTTGTAGCCAAATAGTGTGTGAGTGTGTAGATAATACCATATTTTATTCTTCCATTCATTTGTGGAACTTTGGGGTTATTTCCACTTTGGGGCTATTATGAGCAAAGCAGCTCTGAACATTCAAATGCAAGTTATTTTGTGAACATATGTTTTTATTTCTCTTGAATTCTAGGAGTAGGATTACTAGATCATATGATAACATTGTATTTCACTGCTTAAGGAACTGCGAGGTTGCTTTCCTTTTCTTCTTTTTTTATTTTTTTCTGATAAAGTCTCACTTCATTGCCCTCGGTAGAGGGCATCACAGCTCACAGTAACCTCAAACTCTTGGGCTTAAGCTATTCTCTTGCCTCAGCCTCCCAAGTAGTCAAGACGATAGGCGCCCACCACAACGCCTGGCTGTTTGTTTTTGTTGTTGCTGTTGCAGTTGTCATTGTTGTTTAGCAGGCCTGGGGCCGCCGGCTTTGAACCCACCAGCCCAGGTGTATGTATGTGGCTGGAGCCCTAACCACTGAGCTCGGGGTACCAAGTCTGCTAGGTTGTTTTTCAAAGGGAATGTACCATTTTACATTTTCACCAGCAGTGTGTGTAAGTTCCAACTTCTCCCCATCCCTGCCAACTGTTTTCTTGTTTGTTTTGTTTCTTTGAGACAGAGTCTCACTCTGTCACACTGGGTCCAGTGCCATGGCATCACAACTCACTATCCTCAGAATTTGGGCTCAAAAGTTCCTCTTGCCTCAGCCTCCCAAGTAGCTGGGACTACAGGTGCCCATGACTATGTCCAGCTAGTTTTTTTTCTATTTCTAGTAGAGATAGGATCTCATTCGTACTCAAGCTGGTCTTGAACTCCTAAATTCAAGCAATCTAATGACTTCCCAGATGAGGATTACAGGGGTGAGCCACTGAGCCTGGCCCTAACTGTTGTTATTGTCTGTCTTTTATACATTAGAAATCTTATTGGGTGTGAACTGGTATTTTATTGTTGTTTTGATTTGCAATTACTCAATAGTATTTTTTAAATTTCATAATATTAAAGGGATACAAATGACTTTATTTGCTTTTTTGCATGAGTAGCTTGTATAATCTTTGAGTCAGACTGTAAGTGCATCCACTACCTTGAACAGAGCTCATTGCTCCTGTTAAGTAGATTTGGGCCCCTCCACCCCTCCCTCATTCCTGGTTGATTTTCAATGGCATGTAATTACTTCATCTGTACACAAGTGCCCTTCAGTTAGTTCCAATTTATTAGAGAGTACATGTGGTGTCTGCATTTCCATTCCTGAGATACTTCGCTTAGAATTATTGTCTCCCATTCTATCCAAATTGCTGCAAATGGCATTAATTCACCCTTTTTAATGGCTGAATAGTAATTCATGGTATAACTGTAATACCATATTTTCTTATTATTTGAAGATAAAAGTTGCCCACTAGTCTAGGGGAATACACTAGACACTGGAAAAGACAAGAAAGGGAATTCTTCGCCAGTGCCTCCAAAAGGGTACACAGTCCTGCTGGAACCTTGGTTTTGGCTCATTGAGAGTGGTTCTGACCTTTAGAACCTTAATTTAATAAATTTGTTTTAAGTCACTACATTTATGGTAATTTATGACAATGCAAATAGAAAATTAATACCACCACCATGTCTATATGAAGCACAGTTTGAATTGTTTAGTCTAAGTTCCTAGCGGTCCTTCCTGGCTTTCTCTCTGGTTAGTTATTTTCGTGATTCTAGTATAAATGTGTCCATTTCTCAGCTAATATTATGGAAGCCAAGACCTTCTAAATACATTATTATATTCAGTTCTCAGATAGAACTTGAAAAATCTGTGCAAACTCTATTTTAAAATAAAGAATATATGTTACTTATTGGTCTTTCTCCAAAGTAGGAAATCTTAATCATTTCTTTTGCCAGTGCTTTTCTTTTGGGTGGTGTTCAAAAGAACTAAATGTCCAACACATTCAATGTTCCATCCTCAGCCTTGGGGGCTGTTGTTCTCTTATCAAATAGACGATTCATCTATTGACAGATTTATTAAGGCTATTTTAAAAATTAAGCCTCCTAGATTTCCTGTCTTCAAATAGAATTTGAATCTGATCCTGCAGGCACTCACCTGACCTCCCCTTGAACTGCTGTCCAGAGCTGCTTATTCTCTCTGCATTTGACTGTCCTAGCAATGCACGACCTAATGATGGCAGCTTTACCTCCAACATACAGGTTTAATCAGCACCTTGCTTAGTTTGGCATTTGGTAATTCACCATCTATTGCAGTGCTTATTTAAGCTTTCTCTAGTTCAACGTCATCTTTTACTCAATTTATCTTCAGATATAATTGGTATGTCTAACCCTCTCCCCAATTTCCCACCCTTGTATTCCATCACTATTTTCCAGAATTAAGAAAGTCTAGGTAAATAATTACCCAGAGTCTTCAGTTATGATGCTAAATATTTAGAGAAACATTCCCTTTCAAAAAAAAAAAAAAAAAAACTCTTGGAAAATACAGTGGAAATATAACTAATGTTTATTTTAGAAACACAAGGATATTAATGCAAATTAATTAACTAGGACACATTTTTCTGAGCAACCCACTAAGAAATACTATTGCAGAGTCTAGTGTCAGATTTTCCACAATAGTATGTGGATACCCCTTCTCTAAAAGTTCATGTAACTAAATGTACCACTGTTCATTTAAGGTCACCATAATTCATCATGAGCTACTGAGTTCAAAAGGAGAAGAAAGGGAACTGTGGTACTTTTTCCTCCCCAACTTTATGCTAAAGTAAAAAAATGTGGCAAGCACTGCTAGTAGAGTACACGGTGGTCATTCCGCACACCTCCATGCTTGGTGACAGAGCTTGCCTGCTAAGACAGAGATCAAAATTTTTAGTAATTTTCTTTCCTGCTGTCTTTTTGCAGCAAAGTTATGAGTATGACATCTATCCTAACCAATGGGATTTTAAGAAAAGTGTGTCGAAGACATCGCAGAAATATATATTTTTTTATGTAGTAAAACAAATTCAGGAGATTTATTTCCTACCATTCCTTATGTAAACATTGACATAGAAGGATCTGATGACAGGACCTGTGGCAGCCATCTTTGACAATGAGGGAAAGTAACAAGACCTTGGGCCCTTAATTTCTTCCTTGCTGAACTCACTGTTTTTATAAATTTGAAGACTTTTGCCTGAATTTTTAAATTTATATTTTGTATGTGTTTATGGCTCACGGAAAAATGCTTTGTAATATGCCCAGAATAAATAATACCTGCCTTTCCATGGTTCTCTGCCTGGCTTTTCCCTTTAGCAATATATCCTGGAGATGTGTCCATTAATGCACAAACACAACCACAACTACACATTTTTATAATTTTTAAAAACTACATAATATTTCAAAATACTAATAGCTTTGTAATAATACATATATATGTATATATACATATAACAAAATAACTTAGCTGAAAATTGCATTTCTTTGAGGATTGTCCTTAAATGCTTTCTCTTTCATATTTGTATATGTATATACACCCCCCCAAATATCCTTTGAATTGACATGTGTATATATACACACGTACCCCTATACAGACACACACTGACACACACACACGCATATGTGTATAGCACTCTAGTCTGTCCCAAGCCCTTTTTATGTATTTCTATATTTGAATGTCAGTGCCATGCACTATACCTTTGTGAAATGTTTCTGGTAGGATGAATATTATCCCATTGTTTTGCTCTCGGTCAGTAGATAGGTGATTTTTGCATTTCCTCTTCTAGACAGATAAACTAGAGAATTGGTACTATCAGAAAAATGAAGGTGCTGAATATTGGATTGTGTCCAGTATGCTTAGTCACTTGCTCTTTGATACTCAAATATTTACTCTCCATCACCTATGACCCAGACTGGGCCTGACTGACTCTGGCACATCAAGAACAGCAAGGCTCCATACACATCATATTACCAAATGTTTTCATTATAGCTTTCTGGGATCTGCCTTTTCAAATCGCTAACATTTCCATGATTGTTTCTATTTTCTCTCCCTACCCTCTGCTTGGTTCAAATGTTTCATTGTTTTAAAAATTGGTATGGCTAGTGCTAAAAACATCTTGCATCTCTTAAATGCCTAAACCTTATTAATAATGTTTCTGTTTAGAGCTGTATGTAAATGTCATGTTAAATTTTATTTTTTGTAATCTCTTTAATCAGAAACAAGGGAATTAGCCAGCTGTTTGGAACTCATGTTAAGATGTAATTAAACATCTGATTGAATTTTTGTGCATATCAAATAGCAGAGGCTAGAGTTTGTACAGAAAATACACCAGACTCAGTGTAATAAGGTCCTACCAGATGATAATGGTGGGGTGGTGGTGAAGGGTTTGCTCCAATATTCTATGTCTACTATAACTTTTCTCAAAAAAAAAAAAACAAAAAAACAAACAAATGTATCAGTTGACAGATAATGTAGCATAACATGTAAAACATGGCAAACAAATTCCTCATCTACTACAACATATCTTCACACCTGACTACCAATTTTATATCGCAGAGTCCTTTCAAAAGAGATTGTGCATTTTATAAATTTTACAAATGCACTTATCAAATATTTTCTTTTGGAACACTACTCAGTACTTCTTACACTTTAAGGTAGATAAAAAGGAACATAGAAATAAGTCCTATTTAAAGATCATTTTATGTCAGCATACAGATAAGGTGTTATAAAATATATATGTAACATGTTCTTTAAGATGTACAGTTGAATAGACTATATTCAGAGTAATTATGAAATGATTTAACATGACTTTAGGTCTTTTTTTCTACAACCATCCCTCAATATATCTTCCATTTCAAAGTATACATTTAGAAAGAACATATGAATAAATGAAAGTAAAGGCTTTATTTTAATATTATTTTAGTTCTAATATTAAGTCTTTACCTAATTGACATCATGCTGAGAAAAGTTCGGGCTTTTCATTTAGATCAGTTTAGAAAAAATATTTTTTTAAATTTTCAATCTTTGAGCCTTATAGTAGGGTTTGAATAATGTATCACACTATTAATTCTTTTCACCCAACATCCCACAGTGGGAATTTTTCATGCTTAAGAAGATAAAATTTTCCATAACACTTATTCCCAATCATGCAGTGAAATTTTATTTCTTGGACTTCAGCATAAAAAATGTCTATTAATCATTATGTTGATTTTACAATGTGAACTATTGCCCAGAGGATTTCTGCAATGATCCAAAGATTAATTTTATGTGTGACACCAGTTGGAGTAGAATCTAGACATTGAAACTTATAATAATTCTATTATTGGGCGGTGCCTGTGGCTCAAAGAGTAGGGTGCCGGTCCCATATACCGGAGGTGGCGGGTTCAAACCTAGCCCTGGCCAAAACCCCAAAAATAATAATAATAATAATAATTCTATCATTAATATATTTATTTTTTCAACATTCCTTGGAAGTTACTGTAATTCTAGTATAAGGGTCAATATTGTTTAATATGTTGCAGAAATGCCTTATTTTAGGACACTGAAATTTGGCACTATTAAACCAAAGATTTTAAAAGTGTAACATCACACCAGCAGATAAAGTTGCTATAATACAGCAGTTCAAAAGTTCCTATCTTACATTTGGATCATATAAGATCATAGAACCAAAAGTTCAATAGTACTTTTCAACATTTTTATCAAATATGATTTTGTTTCTGACACAGAATTTAGTGTTGTATATTTTCACTGACTGTGAGTTTGAAATATCGTCCAAAGACTGTCACATTGTTTCGGTTGATAAAAATACCCTTTACATATTAACTGAAATTCTGTTTTAGTTTTATAGGTTACGTTCAAACCATACTAATGGTAAATGTTTTCAAGCATCTTTGGTCTCTTCTAACCTCTCTGACTGGGAAATTGTGTCCAACTCTATATTTTTAATATCAGCTCATACCCCAATCTCCTACTCTGCTTCCTAACAAGACTCCCATGCTCTGGTGATAACAATCTACTTTGATAAAAGCACATACGTTTCAGCCTTTTCTTTTTTTTTTCGTAGTGACAGAGTCTCACTTTATGGCCCTAGGTAGAGTGCCGTGGCATCACACAGCTCACAGCAACCTCCAACTCCTGGGGTTAAGTGATTTTCTTGCCTCAGCCTCCCAAGTAGCTGGGACTACAGGCGCCCGCCACAACGCCCAGCTATTTTTTTTTTTTTTGGTTGCACTTCAGCCGGGGCCGGGTTTGAACCTGCCACCCTCGGTATATGGGGCCAGTGCCTTACCTACTGAGCCACAGGCGCCGCCCCCATTTCAGCCTTTTCTAACACTAACCTCTTGCCTAGTATGTTTTTAACATCTCAGTTCTTCAATTCCGGCTCAACAGATTTCTCTGTCCAATTTCACCTTTTTTTTTTTTTTTGAGAAATGTGACCTAAAAACTAAATTCCTTCTTTAATCTTTTAGCACTACATTTTAAAGTTTGTCCATTATCTTTTGAATTTTTCTTTTTATGTGTACCTGGATGCTCTTATTAGGGAGAAACTATTTAAGGCTTTTTAATGGATTTACATCTGTACATATTTCTTAGAGTTCGAAAGTTAGTGAATTTTAACTGAGATGACAGGTCAGTGCCGCACCCTCGGCATCAAGCCGCAGCGAGGTGGCGCTGTCCGCGTTGTAAAACGCATGGGTAGGTGGTCTGTGCTCCCCGGAGCGAAGCCCCCAGCACCCCTAGTATGCACAGCAGCGCAGAAGTTGCCTAGCATGCTGTTTGTTGAACGTAATTACTTAAGGTGCGGCATAAAGCCTGAGGAATGCCTGTGAATGAAACCTGTCTGTTCAGTTGAATGCCTGATTGTCTTTAGAAACTAAGAATAAACATAATGACTTACTGATCCATAATTAAACATAGTAAGAATGCCTGTGGAGACTCAGTGTCTCCAGGGGGAACGGTGCAATAGCACGCCCCTATCATAAATGTCAGTGAATTGAGACAATGCAGGAGCAGCAAACAAGATGTTCCATCCAGATATGTGCTTACACCACCCACAGCCACCCACGACTTAAAACTTTCCACATACCTTTACATTTCATATATTTCCTAATACTATAATCACTTACATAATTTACACATACATGAAATCTTTTCAGCACATTAGAAGTAAATAATTTGTGAATTATTACTAATACTAGTAGTTATAAAGAAAGAATTTTCACGTTTTAAAACTTTAACCTTTGAAGCATTTACTTAGATAAGGGGTAGTGAAAGACACAACTGATAACCAATAACCTTTATTCCCCCTTGCGGACAGAACCCCTTGCGGGCAGGACATTGTGCAAGTGGGATGGTTGAATACTCACATCTACAAGGTTAGATAATAACTTGTAAGGCTCAGCAAGTTGTAAAAATACCTTTTGTAATTTGTAATGCTTTGTCAAAAATGTATAAATACCAACTCAAAATTCAGTAAAGTACAGCTGCTTCCTTCATCACTTTGCTGTGTAGCAGTCTGTCATTTTATCCTGCGTCGACCTTTCAGCCAACCTGTACCGTTCGCCCTGAACACCCTCGGACTGAGGCCCATCGACCGGCGGTCCGCGACA
The DNA here is from genome assembly GCF_027406575.1 of Nycticebus coucang. NCBI lineage: Eukaryota > Metazoa > Chordata > Mammalia > Primates > Lorisidae > Nycticebus > Nycticebus coucang. The sequence continues at coordinate 286,775 of NW_026515576.1, read as the reverse complement.
GGTCAGTTAAAGGCACTGATTTGATCTTGTTTCTGTTACTTGATTTTGATTGAAATTACCCCCAACCACCAATGTTTGACACTGTGTTAACATCTCTCCTCCTACCCCACCCCCAACCCTCTGCACCCAACCGGTGGTGTCTGACTCAGAACAAGATTAGACATTTAGAGTTTTGTTTTTGTTTTATTTGTCTAAATTCCTTGTAGAGATAGGGTCTTGCTATGTTGCTTAGGCTGGTCAAACTCCTGGCTTCAAGCCTCCCCAGAGGCTAGGAGTACATGTGTGAGCTGCTGTGCCTGGCCTCGGAGAGTTTTTTGAAAAAAGAATAACAATAGAAGTTTATTCCTTCACAATTTCAAGAGCGATATTTTATTCCTTTAAAGAAAGAAAAATGTCTGCTATTGTATACCTGCATATAAAATATGCTTCCTTTCTTAGCATAATTAGTCAAGGTTTACAAGTGGAGTTTAAAAACGCACTGAAATAATTTGCTAAGATCTGTCAGCTTTCTCTCACCTCCTCGACATTGTAATTGTGCATTATCTAGAGGACATATATCTTTACATGTGACTGCTATAAGAGATTTAGAATATATTCGGATATTAACTTAAATATTATCTCAAAATACTGGAATTTTCTAGTTAAGAATAATTTAACCAAAACAATGATGATTTTTAGTGGTTGGGTTTCTAAATTACTTTTTACTCTAATAGAATTACTAGGCACATTAATCAACTAGGTCATCAACTCTGATTTTATAAGGTCTGCTCTTCAGCTAAATTAGATCATCCACTAGTGAGGAATAACATTTTTTTCACAGCCATTGGGGCAAACCTGATAATATGATGATCTTTCATCTCTTAAGGTCTGTCATTAGCAATTAGTGGGCTTTATTATTATGTCTAAAATCACAGACTAATTTTCTGCTTCAGTGTTTGAGTCTGTACTATAGTATGTGCTCAAAAATTTGCATAATTTAGAAGTTTAAATTATTCCCAAACTTCAAGTATTTATCCTCTATTATGGCAAATGTACTGTCACTTTTTTTTAATTTTGTTTCGCAGGTTATAAAATTGTAACAAAAAAGAAATGCCTAATTGTACCCTTCTGAATGATGCTCTTTGTCAACACTGCATTAGAAAGACATAGACATATATATTTTATTTCTTAAGCTAACTTTGGCTGATTAGCATTATCAGAAGTTTTTTTCAAGGTTCACGCACATCTTCCATATATAATATATGTTCAGAGTTTTTTTTAGTGGATTTAATGAATTTTTTAAATAAATAAAATTACTAATATAATGCATTTAATTTAAAAATTAAAATGTCTGCCAAGACATTAAATGGAAAGTCTCATTTAATACTCATGTAACTCCTACTATCTGCTTTAAGTGGATAATGTAACTGACAGTTACAGTGATTGAGTCCCTAATCACTCAGATAGCTATAAGCTGTTGAGCCATGAGTCACATGCCCACCCACCTAATTCCATAATTTGCTTTCTTCCCTACTTCTTTATGTTATTGTCATCAGAGAGGTGCAGTAGTTGCCCTTTATAGTAGTTCTATCTGCCAAATCACAAGCCTATATTTCCATTTCCTATAGCAATATGGTTTAATTAAATACAATATCTTTGAATATAATGGAATTTCATAAGAAAGCATGATAGATTGTATAAGACAATGATGCAAAAAGGGGATTTAAATTGTTCATTATTATTTGATTGAAATATGTATATTTCTTTCTTACAGTGAACTGAGTAATGTGTCCAAATTTCCTGGGAAAGCATTTGTTCATCACTCGTGCACGAAGAAAGAAGTTATTCATTAGCTGTCACCTTTCTAACTAATTATAAACTGTAGAACATGCTTGCAATCACTTTGGGGAGTATTTTTCTAGGAGAAAGAATAGATAAATGTGTACGTAATAGCTAAACAATTGTAAAAGATAAAATGTCCAGATTTGCTTTTTTCAAGGCTTTAAGTTAAGTCTTAGGAGCTAACATTTTTCTTTTTCTGAATAATCTACAACATTAAGCCAGACATACTCTTTCTTTCAAGTTGATTTGTCTTTCCCTCCACAGGGGTATCAAATTACTATGGAGTACCTCCTTCCCTTGATTATCTGGGAGAATAAAATTTGTAAAGAGAATAGTGTTTATGTGGTCAATATACAGTGGAATATTATTCAGCCACAAAAAAGAATAAAATCCTGTCATTTGCAATAAAAAAAAAAAAAGAGATAGTGCATCACTGGAGAGCCCAACAGAAATAAAGCACAGAGCAAAATCATTGATTAGACCCGTTAAATGGATTATCCAAGCTGCATATGAAATTTTCTTGTATTTTTAAGCTGTCACTAAATTGATTTATGATTAATCCTGGGTGAATAGTTCATAATAATAAATCTGAACTTGATCTCTATAAAAGCATACATATATATTTTTCCCTGTACAGAAGCAAGCCCTTTTTATTAGCTGTGTTCAGATTTGACTTGTGAAATCCTTCACTCTAAACAACTTACAATTCAAAAAAAAAGAAAGAAAGAAAGAAAAAAAAAACTCATCTGATTCTTACTCTATTTCTTTGGAGTTCTCATGAGATTTCCTAAATGCATTTGCAGAAGTAGACTCTCACATTCAAGGTGGTCACGTATATGCAAATGCGTGGTGTACATTACAGTTTCATTACCTCATCCCTCTGTGTATCTGTTGCTTTCCTTCTAATGTTGATATAAGCAGGAATAAGCAATCATGTATACACTAAAGTAAAAAAGAGAGAAATAATTGCAGAAAGCATAGTGATTTCACATCATACAAGTGACACCCTGGGGAATGCTTTGTATTGAATGATTTTTAATACAGCACAGTACAGTACTCATTAGATTTAATTAACTGATGACTGAAAAATATTAGCAATATTAGTAATTCTAAAGAACAAAGCATAGATTTTCACATTTAATACACGTATACAGTCTTTTTTCTTTAGCCTACTTAAAGGCTACTTTTAAATTAAGAGCATAATTTTTTGTTTGTTTGTCTGTTTTGTTTTTTTTGAGACAGAATTTCACTATGTCACCCTGGGTAGAGTGCTGGGGCCTCACAGCTCATAGCAATCTCAAACTCTTGGTCCTAAGCGATTCTCTTGCCTCAGCCTCCCAAGTAGCTGGGACTACAGGCACCTGCCACAATGCCTGCCTATTTTGTTGTTGTTGTTGTTGTTGTTGCAGTTGTCATTGTTGGTTAGTAGGCCTGGGCTGGGTTCAAACCTACCAGCCCCTGTGTAGGTGGCAGGCTCCCTAACCACCGAGCATGGGTGCCGAGCCAAGAGCATAATTTTTATCATTGTATTATCTTTCAAAGCCCTTTAACTAGATAAATATAAATTTTATGGCTAGGAGAAATATTTTATGTCTCACATTGTGATTTTAATTTGTATAACTTTTATTTTTGTGTTTTTTGTCATTAGATTTTTTACTGTCCATGAAATTTGAATATTCACAGTGACAATTTGAATATTTAATCCATACATTATAATTACTCAAATTTGAATGACTTTTAACATTTTCATATAGATTAATTTGTCTTCCAAATTTATTTGAAACTTGGCTCCGTGCCTGTGGTCAGTGGTTAGGGCACCAGCCACATGCACCAGGACCCACAGGTTTGAACGTGGCCAGGGCCTGCTAAACAATGACAACTGCAAAAAAAAAAAAACCAAAAAAACATATATATATATGTGTATATATATATATGGACATAGTGGCAGGCACCTGTAGTCCCAGATACTTGGGAGGCTGAGGCAAGAGAATTACTTAAGCCCAAGAGTTCGAGGTGCTGTGAGCTGTGACTCCATGGCACTCTACCGAGGGTGACATAGTGAGACTCCATCTCAAAATTAATTAATTTATTTGAAACTAAGTAATGAGATAAAGTGTTTTTAAACAAAAATATTCTTCTTCTACATGACATTGCAGATATTAATACCAGTATGTCAAAGGGTACATTCGGTACCTGTCCTGGGAAATTTCTGAAATAATACATTGTTTATATTGGATGGAAATTATAGGCTATAAGTTTTTTTTGTATATTATCATGTATACTTTAAATTTTGCTGCTATTTAAGCCTCAAAACTGTCTTGCATGCTACAAATTACATCTTCCTTGTCAAAAAATACACCTAGATAACCATCCACATTAGTGTACAGAATGAATAGTAAGGTGGGAAATATGGCCTATGACTTAGACTTTGTATTATTAGTCAGTATAAACTTCAAATTTCTTTTTATGTATCTGTCCTATTTACCTGATAGGCTTTTAATGAAAAAGAAAAACCTAGAGGAAATGATGTATGTGCATGTATTTTCTAATATCTAAAATGTTATTTGATGATATTTACTTAGAAATTTATGTTTAATATCTTTTGCCTTACATAGATACCTAAAAAGTATCTGTAGAAATGGATAGATTAAAAAAAGTGTTACTCAATGAGCAGGTTGTAACCAGAAGGTAAAGTAAACTGCATAGTTCCAAGGAAAGTTTGTGTGACACATCATGAGCTTCCTACCACTTCAGTAAAGGCAATGGTCACTGAAAAGAGTGACGTATGAGGAGAGAACCATGCGTCACTCACAAGTCATCAAGTACTGAAAACCGTATATACGTACACTCCTATTTCTGTAATCTCAATCAGTTAAAGCAGACAGTGTGAGAATCATTTTCAATATACTCACAAATTAATGGTCTGCACAGTTTAAATACTAAGCAGATAATTCCTGCACCTTAACATGGCCACACTTACTAATCTTGGGGAAGACGCCACACCAGGGAGAGATGATGGGCTCCAGAGTCAGCACTAGCTCCAATCTGAGCACAACCATTTACTGGCTGTGTGACTTGAGTGTCACTTAATGGTCCTGAACAAAGTTATTCATTTATGAAATGGACATTTTTACTTTGGAGGACTATCCTGTGAATTTTAATTCGAACACTCTAATATTAAATAAGTGGTGATGATGGTAATGATGATGATGATGATTTTTGAGACAACCTCATTTTGTTACCTCCAGTTGAGTGCTCTGGCATCACAGCTCACAGCAACCTCTAACTCTTGGGCTCAAGAGATTCTCTTCCCTCAGCCTCCCAAGTAGCAGGGACTATAAGTGCCCACCACAACGCCCAGCTATTTTTAGAGATGAGGTCTAGCTCTAACTCAGGCTAGTCTTGAACTCATGAGCTCAGGCAATCTGTCCACATGAGCCTCCCAAAGTGCTGGGATTAAAGGTGTGATTATTATTTTTAACAGTATATAGTAAAACCATTGGTGAAAGGTAGGGAAATAAGGCTGATCTACAATATTACTGCCTGAGATGAATTTTTGATTTATTTGTCTATTAATTAATTTATTTATTTATATTTATTTATTTATTTGAGACAGAGTCTTACTATGTTGCCCTTGGTAGAGTGCTGCGGCATCACAGTAACCATAAAGTCCTGGGATCAAGCAATTCTCTTGCCTCAGCATCCCAAGTGGCTGGGACTACAGGTGCCCACCACAATGCCTGGCTATTTTTGTTGTTGTTGATGATATTGTTGTCATTGTTGTTTAGTAGGCCCAGATTGGGTTTGAACCTGCCAGCCCTGGTACAAGTGGCTGGTGCTGTACCCACTGAGCTATGGGGGCCAAGATGAGATGGATTTTTTTTTTAATCGCAGTTATACAGCTGCTGCAGTTATGAAAATAAAATTATTTGAGCCTTATCTCTTTACATTTAGAAAAGATTTGAATTTGAATTTATTAAACCAAAGCGGAACCTGTCAATAAGGCCTGAATAATGGTTTCCATGAGTGTCCTAGTGGAACTTCGAGTTAAGCATATGGTAGAACTACCCTAGAGTTTACAAAGAGATTATCTTCAAACAACTTAGGTGTGAATTCTAGGAGTCAACATACACCTTGATTTTCTTTCTCCTCTGCTACCCCTGAGGTAGCAAAACCAATCACTTCTCTTTCTCCTCCTCCTTGGTGTATTCAACATAAAGATTATGAGGGTGAAGACCTTGGTGATTATCCAATTCCATTTAATTTCTTTCTTTCCTTTATAGATTTTCCATAAAATTTTTCTTTTCTTTAGCTTACTTTATTAAAATAATACATTACCTAATATATATAGCATAGAAAATATGCATTAATGGAATGCTTTTGGTATTGGTAAGGATTTAGTTCACAGTACACTATGAGGTCATCATATTGGAATCAAAAGCTATTTGCAATTTTTGACTGTGCAGGAGGTCAGTGCTACTAACCCCCATGTTGCTTAAGGTTCAACAGCATTGCAAAAGGAATACAGTATTCTTCAAGGCACGGTACCTCATACCTGTAATGATAACACTTGGGGAGGCCAAGTTGGGAAAATCACTAGAGACCAGCTTGAGCAAGAGTGTAGCCTCATCACTACAAAAAAAAAAAAAAATTAAGCTAGGCATTGTGGTATATAGCTGTAGTCCATGTTACACAGAGGGCTGAGACTGGAGGATGGTTTGACCCTGGCGTTTGAGGTTATCCTGAGTTACGAAGACCTTGCTGTTCTTTAGCCCACGACACAGTGTGAGACTCTGTCTAAAAAAATTATAAAAAAAATTAAAAGATACAGTATTCCTTTAAGAAGAAAAAAATGAAGGGCTAGACAGTAAAAAATAATTTACTGAGATCTCTTTCAATAATAATATTTATACTTGATTGATGTGCTAAAATTATTTGATCTGTTAAATGTTTAGAAAGTCCGCATTGTTTCAAGACGAGTGTCCTTCTTGTTGCTATGCAGCGTGTATTCCATTTTTCTCAAAAAGGAAAGGTGACTCAAAATCTTGCTGATCATGAGAACTTCTCTTTGAAAGCAAGTTCCAGGACAGCAATTACAAACCATGTCCATTCAGCATTGTATCCACTCTGTTGGCAGCACATTACTGGAACTGGCTAGTTAATGATGGCCTTCGGTCATTGTTGACAGGTGGTACTTGGCATGCTCTATTTGGAAGGCAATTAACATAGAAAAAGGTGCTGATTCTTGAGGTTAAATATTTAGGAATCTAGAATCCTGGCAATATTTTATTACAACATAGAAAATTCTGCATCCAGATAAACAATGCTATTTAGCTTAGAATTTAAGGTAAGAAATATAAGCATTTTTTATGGTAGATATTAATTTTGACTTAAAAAGAAGTGAAACGATCAGTTATGATGGGACTTTAATTGAGCTTGAAAGAGTTTAAAAAAATTATATAGAGAGGAAAATAAGTAAGCTTATTGAACACAGAGCTAGCTTCTTCCTCAAGTTTTCCCATTTTATTTCATTTAATTCTAATGTAGTTAATTTTAACTTTGGATGGTGAAAATGTTGTTACAAACTTTTAAGATTTTCAGAGTATATATAATTTAGCTTGACTACAAAGTGTGTGTGCGTGTATGAGAGAGAAAGAGAGAGAGAGAGAGAATGTATGTGCACTTGTGTGCTATTTTAAAGCCCAGGATAAGTAAAATATCATGTGTAACATAATGGTTAGGTGTGGAAATGTATGTGATTCTTGTGTAAACATGACTAGAGAGGATGGTACTTATTAGGGATATCCTTAATGGTTTGGAAGTATTCTGGAAATATCTAATAAACATTAAGATTTTTAGAAAAATAATACTTTCCAGGATGATGGGAACCCAAGCAAATGGGAAGTTATCTCTGTAAATTGATGGTTTCTGATAAAAAATGGCCTGTTCCTACTTTGTTCTCTCAGGACTACATAGGTTTTGTAACAGGGCTAAAGTGAAGCAATGAAGACTAACACCTAAAAGTCAAGAAGATAAATGTCCCACGGTGTAACATTATTCTTCTGCATGCTTTTCTGATGGAGTGGAGACATGCATAGGAAAACACACAGTGATTTCATTGATGTTGATGATATATGAGCAAGATTCTCTTGGGTCAAGCTTGGGTGTGCAGTGACATAGCTCCAAATAGCCATTGTCACTTTTGGTTGAATCAGTGTAAAAATTTCTAAGCTGGCTTGGTGCCTGTCGCTCAGCAGCTAGGGTGCCAGCCATGTACACCGGAGGCGGCTGGGTTCAAATCCAGCCTGGGCCTGCCAAACAACAATGGCAACTATAACTAAAAAGTATCTGGGCATGGGCAGCGCCTGTGGCTCAAGGAGTAGGGCGCCGGTCCCATATGCCGGAGGTGGCGGGTTCAAACCCAGCCCCGGCCAAAAAAAAAAGAAAAGTATCTGGGCACTGTGGCAGGCACCTGTAGTCCCAGCTACTTGGGAGGCTGAGTCAAGAGAATCACTTGAGCCCAAGAGTTGGATGTTGCTGTGAGCTGTAACACCAAGGCACTCTACCCAGAAGAACAGCTTGAGACTCTGTGGAAGGAAGGAAGGAAGGAAGGAAGGAAGGAAGGAAGGAAGGAAGGAAGGAAGGAAGGAAGGGAGGGAGGGAGGGAGGGAGGGAGGGAGGGAGGGAGGGAGGGAGGGAAGGAAGGGAGGAAGGGAGGAAGGAAGGAAGGAAGGAAGGAAGGAAGGCTGGCTAAGCTGTCACCAGCAAATCATGTGAGAGAAAAGCACTTACTAGTATTTGGTAGCAGATAGCTTTCTTACTCATGGAGAGAAGATTCCCTACCTTTTCTCTCCAGACCTTCCATGTGGGAGCCCATGAACCAGTGACACTGAGAATGGCATTCAGTGCCATGTAGACCATTGGTTCTTTTTTAAAAAGTCTGTTTTGCTTAGCTGGCCATTGTGGTGGGCACATGTAGTCCTGACTACTAAGAAGGCTGAGGTAGGAGGATGACTTAAACTCAGTTGTGTGAGGTTGCTGTGAGCTAGGCTGATGCCCCAGCACTCTAGCCTGGGCAACAGAGTAAGACTCTGTCTTTAAAAAAGTCTGTTCTTATTCCATTAAAGCTCTTAAATAAAAGCTGTCCTGAGTAGTTATAATAAGGAAGCGCCCCACTCTGAAATGGTTCCCCAGGCTCCATAATGTGTGGGTCCCCAGGCTACAGCATGCATACAGAATTGTCCTGGGTGAGGGAAGTCTATAACCATGGATAAATACAATTAGATAGGCACCATGGAACCACACTGGTAACTATAACATAAAGACAAGGAGCACAGAATTAATCTGAGTATAAAAAAAATTAGCTTTTTATATAGTTATGCGAATAATAGTCTAGTAAGAAAAAGCTCATTAAATGGGTACTTTTTATTGATCATTTTCAATATATAACACAAAACAGTAGGGATATTAAGACATCTTTTTACAATGGAGAATTCCAAGGTTCATTTGATGTAAATAGAATTGATGTTGTATATATGCACCTATCAGAATTAGATTCTATGAGAAAATTACACTCTTCCATTCCAGTGTGCTCACTCTTGAGTATGATTTCCTGATATTTTCTGAAGAATAGCTACCAGAATTATATACTGATACTCACTCTTGGCAAAAGCGGGGTTTTTAGATCCTTGTTTGCCTCTATCACTGGCCAGCAAGCACTCAGCAGATTGAGAATATCAGTCAGTGCACAAGCAGGAGAAAAGGACACTGAAGGAGCTCTCTGCTGTGTTCTCTTTGGAAGAGAATCTGGGGTTATTGCCAGTGGAATAAGACACAGGTTTGTAACTCAGTGCTAGGGACAAAATTGTTCCTTCAAGGGAAGTGCATTTTAGATCTTATTCTGATCTCTCATTGGCTGGTAAGTCCTATAAAACAATCAAGTTCTACTAAAATAATTATTTGAAGGGGTAAATTGGGATTTTGAACAAAGTTAATTTTTAGCCAATTAATTTTACTTATATTTAATTAATTCATTGGACATTTACTGAGCTCTATTTAGAATTAAGACTTAAAAGGAATGGAATGGTGACAGAAAAACTCTATTGCCTTCAAGGACCTTATGATACATAATAGGATATATGATATAATTATATAGATATATATGTAGGATGCACACACAATAATATATATATAAATGAGGGTTTGGTATGTTATGAGGGCACATGGGAAACATATCCAACCTATAGTATGGAGATCTGGAAAGTATTTATAGCCATGAGTTTCGTTTCCATGAATTCAACCACTGTGGATGAGAATACTAGAAAAAAAATTGTGTCTATACTAAACGTGTATTTACATTTTATATGTCACTATTACCTAAAGAATATAATTAACAATACAAAAATTTTCATAGCATTTATATTATACATTATAAGTAATCTAGAGGTGATTTAAAGTATACAAAGGAAAGTGATAGATCACGTGCAAATACCACATTTTTTTCTGTCAAGGAACGAGTACCCACAGAATTTTCAAATCTAAAAGAGGTCTTGGAACCCATATCCCACAGATGCTTAGGGGTGACTAGCTCCGTAGAGAATGTGGGTAGCCCTTATTATTTATTTTTAAAAATAAAGAATCTCAAAGTTAAGAATATAAACAGTTTTCCACCTCACACTTTTTGTAAGAAACATTATTCCTTGTGTAACACTAACACCTTTTTAATCGCAACCTCATTTCACTGAAGTACTATTCCTCTTAGCAGACATGAAAAGTAAAACTACATGGGTGTAGAAGGAATGAGAAACACTTAAGTAAATAGCTCTATACAAGTCATGTGACCCCATTTGAAACACTTTACCTTTTGTTCAATAAACAAGTTTGAAGCCATGCAACATGACCAGATTTAATTGTTTTAGTGAACAAAAGCTTCATCTTCCTAAGATTATGGATGACCCTTCAATACACGCTTAAAAATTTGCATAGTTTATTGCACAACAGCAAATAATTAGGAAAAAATAATATCCAGCCATGTCAAAATGAATAGTAATGTGTATTCCTTCCATTCCCCACTAATTCTTATTCCAGAGTTAACTTGAAAGGTAATAGTTAGTTAATTAGTGGGACATGGAAGGAATACACATAACTTCTAACTAAGCACAGGAATTTAGAGATGGTGTGATAAAAAATATATCCACTTTCCAATGGTTTGAATGTGTTCTCCAAAGTTTATGTATTGGAAACTTAATCCTCAATGCAATTATGTTAAGAAGTAGAATTTTTAAAGATTATTTGACGGTGAGGGTAGGATCTATCTTGTAGGTCCTACTTCTTAACATATTAAAGATCTCTAAACATCTAAGAGATTCTGAACATCTCTTAAAGGTCTTTACCCTCATGAACATATTAAAAGGACTTCCAAATGTCTACATACAATAACTAAGAAAATGCCATGAAAGCTATGTTGAAGTTTGATGAGAATATTTCAGATTGTATATGAAACCAGCACATTGTATCCCTTGATCGCACTAATGTACACAGCTATGATTTAACAATAAAAAAAAATAAAAGGACTTCCATGGGTGTAGGTTCCTAATAAAAGGACCAATGTAGTCCCCTCTTGCTCTCTGTCTCCCTCTCTTATCACCATGGCATAGCAAGAAGTCCTTTGCCAGATGCTTGCCACGTGATTTTGGACCTCTCAGCATCCAGAACCACAATGAACAGCCAATAAATTTGTTTACTGTGACTTAACCAAGTCTGCATTCCATTACAGCTGCACAAAGTGAACTGAATAAGAAATACATTTATCAAAAATGAATGAAAACTATTCCAGATTTAAACTATCACATTTCATAAAATGAACACTTGTTGTTTTTTAATCAATTTTCCATTTCCATTTAGGAAGGGAAATTGTGAAGAATTTTTGGAACCCAAAACAGGCAAAGCTTTGTGGAGGATGAGTGGGAAGAAAGAACATATCAATCTCAACAAAGACAAAGCTCTTAACTATTAGGATTTATACTCCCATTCCTGGAGGACACAGCTTCTGTTAGCACCGTAAGTTGTTACTATGATATCCCTGGGTTGAGATACTTCATCATGTCAGTTATGTGACAAAATAAATGTAGAATTTATGTTGACCAGAAACAAATGACTTTTCAAAAGACGGTTTTATCAAGCCTCTCCTTTCAGGCAAATAAGGTAGAATCACTCTACATTATAGTTGAGTAAACTGAGGGCACACTGTATAAAGTATTTTTTATTTTTGCATTTATATGTTCCTTTAAGACTGACACTATATAAGAATAATTGGGGCTCTCCAAATTTCATGCCCTATGATCTCTCTATAGAGCTAAAAAGAAAAATACCTAGGGACTTTACCTAACAATGAAACCTGGTTCTTTGTACCATCAATGAATCGCCAACAATAAAAAAGTAACTAAAAAAAAAAAATGAAGGGTGAAAGATAAGTCTTCTTTTATAATAAAATTATAGACTAGCTCAAAAGTTTGCCTGCTGCATTGGAAAAGTTATTTGTCAGTGTTACCCAAAATGTGTTTTGCAGAAAACTAATAACACATACACACAACCTCTATTGTCAGATATACTTGGACAACACACACAGTTTCTTGAATACTATTTCTAAATATTAACATACATGTATTAAAGGTGCAGACAAAATGTATTTTCTTCTGTGATTCAGGTTTTAGTTTTCAGTTTTACATTAAGATTCAATGGAGCATTCATGTAAATTAAGGTACTGATTTTTCCTTCCTATGATTTGTGCAATAAAAACATTCATCTCGGGACCATCAAGTCATGAGAACCTTCAATCAAATAGCGTGTGCACAGGCCCGTTGGAGGAACTGAAGCCTCCGAGAACTCACCAGTGTGTGAGTGAGTGAACTACCTACAGTGTGTGAGGTAATGACAGCTCCGTGAGGGTGGAGATAATACATCTCTTGTCATTTCAGCAACAAGGAAAGAAATCAGTGGTAGAATGAGAGTGATTGGTAGGGATTTTGAGGTGGCAGAAGTAGAAGGCATGCCAATATACTGTTTGAAGAAAGAAGAGACCGCAGCCTTGTGCGTCTGCGTGAAGGCAGGCTCGGTGTGGAAGGAGCTTCCCACAAACTTCCGAGGCCTCTGCACCACGTCAAACTGTGTCATTTCACTCGGGATTGGTTTCCCAAGCGTTCTTTCTTCGGCCACTTTCTTCGCTGTCGGCCAGATTTCCCTCTGAGAAATAAGGCAATATGTAATTAAGTGCACTAATGACATCGCTTTCATCATTGAAGTCCATCTGGTCACTCGTGAAGCCTGACAAGCTGACGCCATTTTTATTTGCGGATACCTCTGGCTCAATGGTCAGCTCGGTGCTCGTGTGCTTCTTCCGAGCCTGTAATACCTTCATGAGCGCTCCCTCCGCATTTCCTACACTTGCTTCTTCAACTGTCAAAAAAGAAGAGACTGCTTTTGACGATGGAAGGCTGATGGCATAGCTTTTTGCCAATCCACAGCCATATAACCCAGTCAAAGAAATTAGGAGTCAGCAAACAGAAGAGTGCCACTTAGAGAGGAAAAAAAGAAACCCCAGTTTAAACCTATACAATGGAATAATAAAAGGGGAAAAATATCTTTGGGAAAAGTGGCTACCTACTCAGAACATTCCATAATGTGACATACAGTTACTCTACTTGGGGTTATTCCACTGGTCCCTCAAATCCACTTGCCCAGCACTCAGTAAATGCCCAAGATGGGAGACCCTTGCTCCCTGCTCCTGGCTGAACCAGCCCTTCTGCAGCCCAGACTGTCCTGCCTCAGATGCAGAGGGGGCATGCTTGTAGATGACTCTGATGAAAGACAGTTCCCTAAGGGGACCAAGAGAAGAGATGCTAATGTGGAGGCCCCAATCCTATTGCTAAGACATCCTTATCTGGACATGGCCTTGTCATCTCCCCACCAGTTCCTCTTCTTGGCTCCTGCTCTCATGTATCCTAGCCTGGATAATAGGAGGTTCTGCACAGAAAAAACACTAGGTAGATTCTGGTTCTTTCCTCAATTTGGGCTGGGATCTGGGATGGAGGTTAAGAGGTTTTTAATTTCCAGATTACATGCTTATGTGGCATGTTCAATGAATCTAAGGAGTAACAACAATTTTAGATAAACATTACTTGACTTCCTAAAATGCAGAAAGGAAAAAGCAACTTTTGTCAGATGCCCACTTTGCTTTCGTTTCATGTCTATAATTCCCAGCTTTACTTGTGGAACCATCCAAAGCTTCTAACTGCATGAAAAACAAGTGTACCATCGTGTAGCTGGGTTCCTGTCCAGAATTAAAAGTTTCTGTGGTAGTGGTTAAAGGTCAGAGGAGTAGGTAAGCATCATGAGAAATGAGGAACATGGGCTATGGAGAACCCAAATTTGGGGATAGAAGGCCTGAGAATAGGCTATAGCATTTAACGCCTCTGATCTTGTTTTTCCTCATCTGTAAAACAAGATTAAAAATGTTTGTTCTGCCTACTTTCAGGAGAGAAGAGACGAATACAATATAATATAATATGTGAAAAATTGTTTTGGAAAGTACGCAACTTTAGTATCACGGGTAGAGATCTGTATTCAAATTGTCTGGACATGAAAGCAGTCACATTTTGATGAAGTTAGTGCTAATAAACGTAATATGAGAAAAACACTTAAAAAAGCAAAAAAAAAAAAAAAAAAAAAACATTCATCTCGGGCGGCGCCTGTGGCTCAAGGGAGTAGGGCGCCGGTCCCATATGCCGGAGGTGGTGGGTTCAAACCTAGCCCCGGCCAAAAAAAAACATTCATCTCTTTACTCACAGATCAGTTCTTATGCATTTTATATTTATAAATTGAATGTGGATATAAAGGGAAGGCTGTCATGATACAAAGTCTTATAGAGTTAACCTCTGTTTTTATGGAATGATAAATTCACAAATTTCCTCGATAGAAAAATATGCATGCATTTCTAATATGATACCAAGTGGAAACACTCTAAAATTCATTCCTAACTGAAGTTCTCTGAACCAATAAAAATTATTTTCCAATTTAATAGTTCATGCTACCCAATTATAAACCTTGCATTGGCAGATAGATGGCAATTTATACGGGGAATAATAAGCAGATCATTTCTGTTTATTAGGCTTCAATTCCTGCCTAGATGTGTTAAATCCCGAGAAAATGCAGCAATACTCAAATTGCATTTTGTAAACTTTCACACTACAATTTCCTATGGAGTCAGGTATTTATTGCTGCCACGATCTATACTTAGTAATTAGAATAAAGTAATTGATTGGGGTATTAAATACATATATTGAACATTTGCCATTGGTAAGGCCCTTAGGACTCATATAAAAAAAAAGAAATATAATTCTGTGAATTATTCTCCTAACCTCTATAACCAAAGAAACAAACCGTTAGTTCAACAGGTGTGAAATTCCACTTTAGGTACAAGCTACTCTAATTTCCCAGCTGAATCGTAGAGAAAGCCCTATTGAGTAAACTTCACATTTGCATGCATTCAAGATCATTACTGAATGTGATCAAAATGAGATTCGACACCTCCATTTAGTTGTTGTCGGGGAGTGGGTTTTAAATTTGAATGATCTCTAATTGTGCTTATTCCACAAGCAAGCTAGGGTGATTTCAGGCCTGTCTTGACTTGTCATAACAAAATTTATACTTCTAAAATACCACCTTTCAATAATTTTACCTTTGATCAGATTTCTGACTCTATTCTGACACAGGTACTGAATTTATAGCAAGCCATATAAATACACAGGATACAGCTTTATCATTTCATGTGATTTCTCTCTGAAAAGGTAATAATATGAGTTTTCCCCACTAGAGTATGCATAAAATTCTCATTCAAAATGAATTTTAATATCAACTTCCAGGAATACAGAACACACTGTAAGGAAAGTTTTAACTCTGTGGTCATAAATTCTGTTTGTATTATGTACAGATATGTGTCAGATATACTCCAAATATCATGTCTAAGAATAATATAAATGATTACATAAATCAATTTTTAATAAGAAAGTAATAATTATTCAAATTGTTATTAAATAACATAAGATTTTAAATGATAGTTTCCCTTCGAGTATTAAAAAATTAAACTCCAACTTCCTAATAATATATATGCTCAACCATATTTTATATAATACTAATTATAATGAAGATTTTAAACAATACAGATGCATTTGTGATGGGTGGATTCAACATAGTAATACTTAAAATTGCTACTTTCTCTGTGTAGTAGAGGGCCAAACTATTGCTTTCTAGCTATTTTAATATAAATTAGTTCTTATGTCATGCAATTATAAAACAAAAGAAAACCATGGATTAATTTCCCATCAATCAAAACAAAAACGTGGATGAATCTCCCGTCAATCATAATAAATTTTCATGTGGAACTGAAAAATGAACAATGAGCAGATAAATAAGAAATTAATAAATCCACATTGTCTTTTAGTACTCTTTTGAGGTATAAATAAATAAGAATAATGGCTATATGCAATTTCATATGTAAAGATTTTATGATGAGCTCATGCTAACTTAGCAATTTTCTGAAATGATCTAAGATATCATTAGCTCAAAATGCTTTAATACATAGATTTAATTTTAAATTTTCTATCTCATACATATGTACTTGTTTTATGCAACTTCATGATACTGAGGTAGATGCCATGGGAACTAGGAAAGGGAATAAGAGTGAAATTCAAAGAGCTTATAGTTTTAATTTGTTAACACTATAATTCTATAATAGTATTATAAAAAGGAAAAAATAAAATGTTTTGGAACCACAAAAAATAAATATTATGACCTAGTTATGACAATGCAAGAAAGATTGAAAAGAAAGTAATGCGTTATTAAAGGACAGCTACAATTTATACATAAGAAAATGTAAATGTATGGAAGAGGGTCCCAGACGGTAGTAGAAAGGCATGGTACATATAGGAGTGATCAGATATGTCTAAAAGTGGAGATGTGTAGTAAGAGATAAATTTAAAAATATATGTTGAGCCAGACTCTGGAAAAATGGAAGGACATATAAAGTAGACTCAAATAATTCATAAGGCCAAATGGCTGAAAAAGGAAAAATTTGAGTGTGTTGTTTAATAAAGCCAAAGAGCTCGTACATTTGGAGGGAGAAGATGTACACTTCAGTCTCCTTAAAGATATGGGTAAGTCTCTTAAAATTTTGAACCTCAATCGCCTCCCCCCCCTCTGTTTTTTCTTTATTTGAGGCTAGAGTGCTGTGGCATTATAGCTCACAGCAACCTCAAACTTTTGGTCTCAAGTGATCCTCTTACCCCAGTCCCCTGGTAGCTGAGATTACAGGCACTCACATGGCTGATTATTTTCTAAGAGACAAGGTTTGGCTCTGGCTCAGGCTGATCTCAAACTCCTGAGTTCAAGCAATCCACCTGCCTCAGGTTTCCAGAGTGCTAGGATTACAGGTGTGAGCCACTGAACTTGGCACTCACTCACTGTTCTGATCTGTAAAACAGAGCACTTAATGCTTACCTCAGAATTTGCCGTGAAAAGCAACTTAGAAAACAGATAAGCAATTCTAACAATGAACATGACACATGGAGGGTACATATTTATTGAAAATATCTAAGAACATAGCCGTAGAACAACCAAACTGGCCTAATGTATGAAATTATTGAATTTAAGTAGAGAAAATTGTTGAAGTAAATTGATTCTAAGCTTAGGTGTGACAATGGAGAGGAAATAAAAACGTTACAGTATTTATAAAGACTTTATGCTGTATACTTTTATGTGCAGTTTTAAGAAAGGTAATTTGTTATTAACTATATTAATAGTAATACTATAAATGTATCACAATTTACCTTGCTATATTTTTAATTTAAAAATATAAATTAAACTATATTTGAGATTATGTTTTATATCATTTGGTCCAGTCTAGGATTGCTTGCTGAGCTCAGAATTTTAATTGAGTAATATAACAAGGTTGCCACGTTCTTGACAACCTTGGCCAAAACTATTTGAACTTGGAAGGTTACTGACTCCTAGAAGTGAAACTACAGCAAGGGTATGGCTAATTAAAATAAACCATTTCCATTAATGTTCAATGTGCTACAGAGATTATGCTAGTTGGTACAGGAAGAAGCAGCAGAAAGACATAGAGAAAGAAGAGAAAGGCAAGTTGTTGATTTACACTGATTGAGCAGCAGAATGCAGATAAATAAAATTCAGGCATTAAGACAAAGTGATTGCCAAAGCTGTCTTGGACCCAGACAGAGCTCCTGGTTTCTGAATTTCATTTTCAGCATAGACCTATAACCAGTAAGAAATGAGATTCTTTCATGTGAGAGTCTCAAATTAGTTTCATAGTAGGGCTGTGTACATAACTGAGATAACGCCAGAAAGGCTATGTTAACCACTGTGATAAAAATGTGTCAAATGGTTTATGAAGCGAGTGTATGATGCCCCATGATCATATCAATGTATACAGTTATGATTTAATAAAAAAATAAATAAAAAAAAAGAATGCAAAAAAAAAAAAAGAAAAGAAATGAGATTCTTGCCTTGTTATTAGACTTTTCCGATAATAATTTTTTGTTGTGATTGTTGAGGCATCATTACACAGTTAAGATTCCTGCCTTTATTTGCCATGGTTTGCTGTACAGTAAAATCTTAAGGATCTTATATCAAACCTGAATCATTTCCTCAGCAAAAGAGCCTAACCAAGAGTAGAGTTGTAACACTTTCAGCAAAATTCATTCTATTATGCTATCTTGAATGACAGAATGATGATGTTAGAGTTAATATACTGGGAATTGCATATATCCTGCAATTTATCTGATCAATGGGTATATCTACTGGAGTGTGCCATGAATGCTAATTTGATTTGTCATGTGTATTGAAGTGGATCAAAATATATCATTTCTTATATAATTCTCCAGAATTATCTGGTTATTCAGTGTATTCATGCAAAAGAATGTATTCTAAATTCATCTTCAGAAAATTATCTCTAATAAAATGATTATACTAATAGTAATCTATACCTGTTTTATTTTTTATTCTTTGAATGTCTAAAATCACAAGACTTCAGTTCTTAGAGAGGTTTTTAAGTGTTATACTTAATCAAATCTAATGTATCATAATTTATAGGATACATTATGTTTTGCATGACTTCTGGCAACTAATAAGGCCAAATATGATTGCAAATGCATCTGATTTTAGAAATGATAAATTGAGAAAAAATGTATACCTCAGAATTGAAGAGTGTATAAATAAATAATCTAATTGGTAAACCTTTTACTGATGTTAAAAAATAATCAGCATATTGACTGAACTGGTTTGCTAGTTAATCATAAACAAAATTTAAACTTCAGTTTCCTGAACCATAGTCCAGTGTAATTTCTACCCACCCTGCTACGTGAATTTATATGTAATCCACTCAGTTAAAAGAGAAGAAAATTATTTTTTATAGCTTACTCCAATAAATTAAGCTATATTCATCCATTCATTTCTTCATTCAAAAGACATGTACAAGTTATTTTATTGTATTGCATACATATGCATGTGCATAAAGTCTTATATGCTAATATAAAAATTAGTAAAACACTGCTGTTCCCATCCCTATATGGCATGCTACTTCTAACATATGTTGACAGTTTTTATGTTAGATTAATTGTATTTTAATGAATACATTTCAGAAAAAATAATACAAATTCATAATCAACTCCTTACCCACCATTGACTTTGCTCTATGAACATAACTTTTACAACATTCTCTTTCACAACTACTTTTCAATGAAATTTATTTTTTAAAGAAGAAATATTTTATCTAACTTTTGTATTACTATGGACTTTTAGTTATCTCCCACTAGTATAGAAATTTAATGTATTTTTACACAAAGATTTTGTCACCTTTCCAATTTCAAATGCTTTAATCACTCCTATGACTTTTAATTGAAAAAATCCCAATGATCTATTTCCCGTGCATTTTTAGGGAATAATGGAAGTTCCTATAGTTGAATTCAAGCCTTTTTACTTTGTGCTTTAAATTATAAAAAGAAACGGAAAATTTTATAAAACTTTTGTCAAAATTTTATAAAACTTGATACCCATTAGTACATCTGGGTGAAATTAAACACCTTGATCATGTAATTTCAGTTTCTGCTCTAATTAAAAATAAATGAGAAGTAGCATAGAAGCATTAAATTCACTAGAAATTTAGTTTGGAAAAAAATAGCACCTTAATTACGTTACAAGATATTTCATCAAATGGTGCAACTCTTTATTTTCAAATAATATTTTTGCATAATTTGTCAAACTATTTGATGATCTTTTTGACTAATTAATTAGTATAAGGTTTAATTTATTTATCGACATAAATATAGAGAAAATTATGTATCTTTTAAAAACTGAAGCTTAACAATCTTCTTCATTCACTTCATTTCAAATTTCTTGTCAGATATTTGTGACCATAAATATCTTAAGATATGTAATTTAAAATAATTTTTATTTCAGCTATCACTATAGTTTTCATTAGACTTAGAAAGATTGTATTACTTTTTCTTATGGAAAATTGCTTTCCAGGGCCCCCAACCCAGGACAGCATGACAAACAAGAAAAAGATACACATGTTTGTTAAATCTAATCTTTGATAAGCAGTCTTATGGGCCTTATGCTTTGAATCTATGAAGTTTAACAGACCTGAGTGCTTCACTGAAGTATTCCATCAATGTTTATTTCATTGTTATATAGCGATTACATAACTGTATAGTTGACCATTGAATAAGAGTGGTTCAGGGCGGCACCTGTGGCTCAGTCGGTAAGGCGCCGGCCCCATATACCAAGGGTGGCGGGTTTGAGCCCGGCCCCGGCCAAATTGCAACCAAAAAATAGCCGGGCGTTGTGGCGGGCGCCTGTAGTCCCAGCTACTCAGGAGGCTGAGGCAAGAGAATCGCTTCAGCCCAGGAGTTGGAGGTTGCTGTGAGCTGTGTGATGCCATGGCACTCTACCGAGGGCCATAAAGTGAGACTCTGTCTCTACAAAAAAAAAAAAAAAAAAAAAGAGTGGTTCAAACTGCATAATTCCACTTATACACAGATTTTTCTCAATAGAAGTTATGTGAAGTGTGCCCGTCTCTCCTACCTCCCATTCCACCTACTGCAGGTTGAATTTTCTTCCTCCTCTGAGACAGCAAGACCAACCCTCTCTTCTTCTTCCTCAGCAGGATAATGAGGGTGAAGACCTATATGATTAACTTCCACTTAATGAAAAGTAAATATGTTTTGTCTTCCTTCTGATTTTCTTAATGGCATTTTCTTTTCTCTACTTTATTTTACTGTAAATATATAGTATATAATACATTTAGCATACAAAATATCTTTTATTTGGCATTTATATTATTGGCAAAGCTCCAAGTGACAGTAGGCTGTTAGTGATTAATTTAGGGAAGTTGAAGTTGTATACAGATTTTTGACTGTGCAGGGGTGAACACCCCTAATCCCATCTTTGTTCAAGGGTCAACTATATTAACTTAAATTGGTGCTTGGAAATAAAGTTGGATTTTAAAATCTGAGCTACATTAGGTATATTAAACTAATATCGATTGCCTTCTGTTATAAATGTTGCTTTGGGTTAAATTAAAGCAGTATAATATAATTACTTAAGTACTATTTAAAAATAAAATCTAATTATAGTAGCATTGTATGTATATGAAAAAAATGACATACTAATTTTTGGAATATAACTAAATAATATATATTTCTGAATAGTTTTTTTTTTCTTCTTAAATGAAAAATTTACTTGGAACACAGCACAGGAACTTGACTTTCTACTTTAGATTATTAATATATTTTTTAAAATCAGAAAGTCACCAGCCCAAGGCTATCTCATTTTTTTTTTTTTTTTTGTAGTTTTTGGCTGGGGTCGGATGTGAACCTGCCACCTCCAGTATATGGTGCCGGCACCCTACTCCTTTGAGATACAGGCACCACCCTATCTCATATTTTGAGTTCCTTCATAACAAACCTAACTTGGTGTGTAAATAAACTACAACCTAGAATTAAATTTCTGTAATAAATAGCTGAGTTTTAGCCAATCACAACAGCCAACTGATAAGTACATGTCCAGATAAGGCAAATGCCTTATGATATAATGCTCTAATAACACAAATGTCTACCAGGGGTCCTCAAACTATGGCCCGTGGTCTACATGAGGTGGTGTGATTGTATTTGTTCCCGTTTTGTTTTTTTACTTCAAAATAAGATGTGTGCAGTGTGCATAGGAATTTGTTCATAGTTGTTTTTTTAAACTATAGTCTGGTCCTCCAACGGTCTGAGGGACAGTGAACTGGCCCCCTTTTTAAAAAGTTTGAGGACCTCTGTCAGGTAATTTGTTTACTTTGCTTCCATGGTCAGCCAGTAAAAGCTCACTGCTTATCCTGCAGAGTGGTTCCTCTGAATCTCATCAGATTCTGAGTGCTACCTAATTCCTGAATTGTTCTTTGTTCAAATAAAGTTGGCTAGATTCAACTTTCTGAGGTGTCCTTTAATATAAGGTATAATATGTCCATACCTGCTGGGCATATCATATTATAAATATTAGCATTCTGAAGAACTTTTATATATCTTCTATGAAAACTCGCCATAGGGGAGAAAGAAGATGAAGTTAAATGCTCTTAGAACAAGATTCAGAAGACTTATATTAATACCTTCTATACGACTTCCGTGATCTATTCAGAGATAGAAACACTCCTTCTATGTCAGATGTTTTGTGAAAATCAAAAAGGCAACATTTATGTCTTCAGTGTAAGCAGCATTGCCAGTAGAGCTACTTGTCTATTTCAAACAAACTTTATAGAATATTTGATGACAGAATTAAAATATTCAATGTAAATAATTTGATAAGTCAAAATATACACTAATATTAATGTGCTCTAAGATGCTATGTCACCGTGTAAGCATGTACTTTCTTTACCCCTGTCGAATGGAAGGAGGCTGATGACTTTAGCAAGGAGTTTTATCTTTTGATGTTTTAATTAATACCCACTTATGCCAAGTGACTAATAAAGACTTTCTGAACCAGTAAGAAACCAATTTCACCATAGGTTCACTGGGGGGTAGTGGCAATGAATCAGCTCTTCTACGTCTAGTGCCCACTTAATCTTCACACCATGGATCTCACAGAATTAGGATTTAAAATTATTAAAATCACATTTGTTTTGCATTGTCAGCAAGAAATGCAGCAAGGAATATTATGTGTCTATAATATGTCTTTCATAAAGAAAAAACCTATAAAGAAAAGAAGAAAACATGTTTTATCATGTCAATTTTAGCAAATGAAAACTAGCTTGCTACTTTGGGTTGCTATATATTGAAAAAATGTCAACAATTACTATGATATGTACAAATCACCAACTGTCTTTGCTTTGTGCTCTCAAATGAACTTCAACAAGTTCAGTAATGACTTCCTGTATGGTTTTTCTTCAACTGATATTTAACTAATGGCAGGTTCTTTGTGATGGAGCAAAACTTTTCATTTATCTAGCTAAAAAGCTTTCTTTGAATGTTTTCTAGCCTAAAAACATGGCTACAGCCCTCTTATCAAAATTTGTAACATTGTTCCACTAGGAAAGGAAGCATGACCTTTCCATTCAATCCTTGATTTGGCTTTTTAGTTTATCCCGAGCCTTTCTACTAATATACTGTCTCCTTTAGATGTTAAACATGGCCCTCACCCACAAGGCGGTTTGAACGGATAAGTACATAGGTTTTGAGTAGATAAACAGATTTCAGATTATTAAATTTAGAAACATTGCCTCCATAGAATAGCAAATGTTATGACATTTGGGCCTGGGGCAGAGGATAAGCATATGCTAAGCCCTGGAAACTGAGAAATACAAAATTGAGTATGAGAGGTTTCACTAAGGTGCTGTTGTTTGAGCTTGGATTGAGGGGCAAGAGTGAAATGTGAGATATGGATTTATAAGTGCTGACAATTAAGTTTGCGAACTTATTTTAGGAAAAGTACTACATACCTTGTTGCTGAAGGTCACTACAGTTACCTTTGAAGTACTTCCTTTGGGAAGCTCTGTACTGATACCATCTCCTGTTCACTTTTTACAAAAAATTTTGGAATTCTTTTTCTGGAATGACCATTAAGTCTATTGATATATTACCCTTCTACACTGCTGGTGGGAATGCCCACTAATACGTTCCTTCTGGAAGATGTTTGGAGAATACTTAGAGACCTAAAAATAGACCTGCCATTGGATCCTATAATTCCTTTACTAGGTTTATACCACAGCCCACGGCACCACAGCCGTAGTGAGGCGGTGCTGTCCGCGTTATAGAACGACGGAAAGGTGGTTTGTGCTCCCCGGAGCTTTGCCCCCAGCGCCCCCAGTATGCACAGCATCAGAAATGTTGCCTAGCATGCTCAGTTACCCGCTTAAGTTTAAAGATTGTGGCGTCTACTCATGTGTTTGTCATCCTGTACCAGAAGTCTGTTTGTTCTGATAAATTGTCAATATGTACTTTCCTAAGAATGAGCACAATGCACTACTAATCCAGACAGAGCACAGCCTTGTAAGCTGCTAAACTCAGTGGCACCAACAATGAGCACATAAAGATGTTTTCCCACCAGTGAGCTAAGACGATAAGCCCAAGGACATGAAATACAAATTATCTACATAAGTTACAAAGTCACTGAAACACATCCACCCACCATAAAGTCCTGTTCAGAACATCTTGTCTCACCAACTGTCACGCATAATAAAAATCAATAGGAAAAATAATACTTGTCAAGGAATTTACTCTAAATCAAAATTATAATTATCAATAAAATCAAATAGTAAATGTAGAATTAGTCAAGCATTAACATAAAGAAGATGTCAAGCTGTTCTAAAAAGATAATAAGAAACTGAGATAGGAGGAAGCGGGCAGAGTTGACTAATAACCGCCACCCTCCGGAAACAGAACGTTAAAACATAACAATGCATGATAAATCACACTTGTAAACGCAAAGATAACCCGCGCACGTAAGCAAAAAGATTGCATTATGTAAGCTCTGTAAAAATGTATAAATACCAACATGTGTACCCAGTAAATTTACAGCTGCACACTTTAACCCGTAGTGTGTGTCAGTCTGTCATTTCTTCGCCGATCTCTCGACCTTCCTCGTTCCTTCTCCCTGCACTCCCTCGGACTGAAGGCCACCGACAGGGCGGTCCGTTGCACCCAGAAGACCAAAAGTCACACTATAACAAAGACATCTGTACCAGAATGTTTATTGCAGCCCAATTCATAATTGCTAAGTCATGGAAGAAGCCCAAGTGCCCATCGACCCACGAATGGATTAGCAAATTGTGGTACATGTATACCATGGAATACTATGCAGCCTTAAAGAAAGATGGAGACTTTACCTCTTTCATGTTTACATGGATGGAGCTGGAAAATATTCTTCTTAGCAAAGTATCTCAGGAATGGAAGAAAAAGTATCCAATGTACTCAGCCCTACTATGAAGCTAAATTATAGCTTTCACATGAAGACTATAACCCAACTATAGGACAAGACTATGGGGAAAGGGCCAAGGAAGGGGAAGGGAGGAGGAAAGTTTTGGTGGAGGGAGGGTAATGGGTGGGGCCACATCTATGGTGCATCTTAGAATGGGTACAGGCGATTGCACTAATGTACACAGCTATGATTTAACAATAAAAAAAAGAAAAAAGTCTTCTTTTCAATAATTCCTTTATCTTCAGGTAAAGAAAAAAGTCACTGAGGGACATATTGAATAGAGAGGACTTTTTCAATACAGTTATTTATTTACTCGCGAAAAATTTCCCTTTAGTGCTTTGTGAGCTGGTGCATTTTCATGATGCAAGAGCCATGAGTTATTATTGAAGATATTCAGTTAAGATTTTCTTTAAGTTTCTCTACCAATGTTTACTTGATCTGCTATCCAACCCAGTTAGCCAATGATTGTGATGCATGATTTGATGAATTTTGGTAAGTTTTCATCAGTTCTGCTTATTAATGGCTTCCCTAACCTCTCTTCATTAGTGACACTGTCTCTCCCCTCAAAAAAAGTGTTTAATCCATTTGTACACTTCTGCTTTTCTCAGGGCATTATCCTTATAAACTTGGAATAATGTGTCCCAGATTTCACTTTCACTCTTACCAAGTTCATAGGAGATTTACAAATGTTTGTTTGTTACTCTAAGTCAAGCTCTGATGTTCTTGAACAGTACACAAAACACAAAATAATACTGAATGCCACTCAGCAAGATGAAGACACCAACACATGTCAAGCACAGTTGTGAGACACTGATATACCAAGGTTATGAAACCTTACCAAGTTTTTGTACAGTGTTGCTTAAGTAGGCACATGGTAACAAGTTCCCATGAGACCTCATAAACACAGACCAGATCATAAAACACACTGGATGTTATGTGGTGGATTGTACATTTTTTATTTCTAAGATTCTGGGAAGCTATTGATTGTTTTCTGCAGGAACATAATTTGTCAGATTTATCATTTTAGAAGATTAACTGTGATGTTCTTTGGAGGATGAATTGAAGTTAAAGAAAATGGGAAGCAAGTTGCTTCATCTTCCAAGTAAAAAATTGTGGAAGAGTAAAGCAAATTAACAGCACAATGGACAAAATGAATTGGACAGATTACCACTATGTTCAACAACAGCAAGATGAAATCGCAGTGCGAATGCATGATACGAAAGTTTAAAGTAATTTTATGTGTGCCTAATAGACATAAAACGCCCATGGTGAGATGAAATAGGACATAGGAGTGAGCACATAAGAATGATTACTATCAGCTTGGTGCCTGTAGCTCAAGTGGCTAAGGCGCCAGCCACATACACTGGAGCTGGTGGGTTTGAATCCAGCCTGGGCCCGCCAAACAACAATAAAAACTACAACCAAAAACTAGCCGGGTGCTGTGGTGAGCGCCTATAATCCCAGCTATTTGGGAAACTCAAGCAAGAGAATCCCTTAAGCCCAAAAGTTAGAAGTTGCTGGAGGTGAGCTGTGACATCACGGCACTCTACCCAGGGTGACAGCTTGAGACTCAGTCTCAAAAAAAAAAAATGATTCCTATTAACTTACAGTTATTTACTGTTCTCTTGAGGACAAATATCACTTCTATATCATTAAAATTAATAACCCTCAGGTAATAACTGACAACTGATTTTACTTCTCAACTTTCCACTCTAAAGCTTTATACATGTGGCCCTCATGACTAGCAATTGATCTTAAAATTTTGACAAATAGCTACTTTTTGTCAGGAGGTTCAACAAAAAAGGTTAGAGGCCAAAATATTCTATATGCATATAGTCTATGAACTATATCATACAACATTTTTCTAAGGCTGTCACTTAACAATAAGTAAAACAATTAAGTTACTTTCTATTTAAGTCACACCTCTCTTTAACATGGCAACACTGAGTGAATACACACTCACAAACATATAAAGAAAAGAGAGGAAGAAAGTAAAAGTAACAGAAAAAAGTCATCAAAAACACAAATATTGAATAATGAGTATTATATCAGTGTATATGTCATTGGAACATCACCTTCTAAAGAATATTTTCTAACCTGATGTTTAAGCAAGGTTTAGGTTGAAATGTGCAAGAAAATAAATTTATAGAAGAGGAATTATTTTCTGAGTTAAGGGATGGAATATTTCAATTCATATTCAGTTTAAACAAATAGCAATGAGATTCAACCAAAATAAACAGCCATACAATCAAAACAACAGCATGCTCTTTCATCATATTGCTAATCTTGCCAGATTTATTTATCATTTTTCTCTTTATAATTTGGTAATTTGACATCTCACATTTTCTCTGATGTTTTCATACAAATACAAAGTGATACTTACTCAAGGACCAAACAAAACAAAAAGAAAGCCTCTAGTGGATTTTGCCCTCTCATTGTACTCCCAGAAACTTATTTTTATACAAATACCTTAAATAAATTGATCATAAATAAAGACCTTGACATATAAATAAATTTAGTTAAAAAATAACAGTAATAAAAATATTTGCAGTTTTATTAGTAGTATTCAATTGATATCAAGATGTGATATCGAGTTCTGTAGACACTCTTCCTTGGGAATGCACATATGGCTAGAATGAAATATTCTATTTATTGTCAAATGTTCCTTGTCTATGAGTCAAAACATTGTGCATGGTCACTTCATGTGCTTTTTGGTTTTGTCATTGCTTACTTTGTTCTATTGTAACTCCGTTCTATTTGTAGCACACACTATTTTATATATTGAAAAATATAAATAAGTTAAATAATATTGACATTATACATTAAACTTAATAAAAATAATGTAGATAATTAGATCATGGCTTATAAGAGACAAATGTCAAGTATAAATGGTGTGATCAAATCAGAAACATCACCTAAAACACATGTCTGTCCATTTATGCCTACTGTGTCCCTTTCTCTTTAAAGTTTATTGTTATGTCTTTGTTTCTGGTAATTTATTTTTTTGACAAGGAAAACTTATTCTGGTGATAAATGTGCTTATGCCACATGGCTTTTTATGGTCCTCATTCAGAAAAGTAGCTGTGTTGGGCGTATAGATGGTAAATGTAATTCAAATTAACATATGGAAGAGAAAAAGGGCCATAGTCCTTGTGAAACATTTGTGGAAATATCTAATAAAAATAAATTATTTGTATTAGTTTGGAGCTTGATTATAAAACCCAAAATATCAGTAGGCCAAAATATAATGATGTTTTTTATGATATAAAATTATTTCAATTTCATATGTTGTATAATACATCAGAGGGCCAAATTTACTCTATTTTCACAAAATATAGCACATAATAATAAAGTAAAACATGAATGTAAAATTTGTATATAGTATAAAAAACTAGAGCTTAAAGTTGATTTATTTACATTTATTATTTTTTCTACCATAACATTACTTAAAATATTTATATTTTAGTTATTACACACCTATCCATGGGACTAATTTTGTTCTGACAAAATTTATGAAATTAAAATTTACACTGTGGAAATTAATTATGTTATAGACATTAGGAATTTTATATTTCATTAAAAATAAAAATTATATAGACTTTTTGTAAATAAATGGTAAAACAAAACAAAAAAAAACATAAAGAAAGTGAGAGTTTGCAAATACTCCAATTCCATGGTAAACACGTTTAAGGTGGAAAATTAATATTGTATACAATTGGAAAATCCAGGTTTAATAACCACAAGGAATAAAACAAATTTTCATACACAGTTATACCTTTATACAAAGATAATTATATTTTTGTGCAGTTTTTCATGTGAAAAAGCATATTTATAATGGGACTCCAAGCTTTCTGTAATGAACTTATTTTGTCAATTATCCTTTTACTACCTAGAGGCCTACGCCAGTCATGGTTTAGCACATAGCCTGTGGACTCCAGGACTGAGCATGGTTCACTGCACTGCACGATACTGTACCTATTTCAGGAAACAGTAATCATATGTCATCCTGTGATCTACTGCTGTGTTGTGCTACTGGTTTCATAAATAAAGTTGAGAGGTCATTTCTACCATAAATTTCTGTTTGTCAGAAATTTTTAGTCAAAAGAAACGATGTAATGGAATATAGAAGGCCAAAGTCAAACAATAATTTATCAACAAGGAGACCTTTGATACATTTAATGCTGATGAATTTAACTGTGATATTTATAAAGATTATATCAATTATTTGTTATAATTTTATAAATTTATGGTACACCCTTTCAGAGAGAGTATATTAAGATGAATTTGCAAGAAAGTGTTTTAATGTTTTTAAAGTCTGCTCTTTTACTTGTGATTATGAGAGAACTCATTAACTCAGCAAATAATATTAGTTTAGCATATAGAAAGAAATATATCTTGGTAATGTTTCTGATTATAAGAAAAGCCTCTGAGATATAATTTATTTGGTTACCCAGTACAGGTTTACTTCAAGTTTTTAAGTACATCTTTAATGGTAAAAAGTTGTAGTAAAATATAAACTGCCAGCATATAGATTTCAATTTATATTGCTAAAGAGAACTACCATGTGAATATGAACTTATTTAATAATTTGGTTGATATAAATCCTAAAAATACATTACAAGAAGGTACTAAAATGCACAACTTAAAGATTATAGAGTCTAATTTAAAAATATACTGGTTTAGATCTTTGCTAATGGTAGAAAAGCACATTATGTATTTATCTTTCTCTGTACCAACCAAGAATGAGAAAATTGAAAGGCACATTATGTTCAAGGGAATGAAGCCAAGTTGTGACTATTAGAACTGTTTGCATTTGGTCATTTGACTTTTTCATTGTGTGATTTGGGCAAGTAATATACTGTTAGAGTCTGAGTTTCTTCAACTGCAAAATAAAGAAAACAGTACATTGAATAAGTTTGAAAGTTAAAGTGATTATGTATATAAGATTACCATTGGAATTTATATTAAGTAGTTTGTAATAGCTATACTACCATTAGTATGATGACCCTAAAATAAAATTTTTGAGATGAAGTATAGGCTGGCAAACACATATTTGTCCAAATTTTCTCTTTTCTTCAGGAATAACTCTTTGAGAATAACTCTTGAAAGCATTTCCTTGTCAGAGACCAGATGGGTAGAATTAATTCCAAAAAGGAAGGAAACCACAATGATCAAATTGGATTCATGAATAAAAGCTGATTGCTGTCTCTGCTCAGTTATGCACATGTCACTTTTGTCAAGAAATCCCGAAGGGCTGGTCCATAGTAGGGTCCTGGTCAGGGCTCACATAATACCAGTAAGTTTCAAAGTTTGGAATATAAAAGTATTTTGTAGGCTCTTCTCTGCCATGAGAAAGAGATGCTTTGTGTATCTATCAATTGAGGTTTTCTTTTCTTTTCTTTCTTTTTTTTTTTTTTTGAGACAGAGTCTCACTCATGAACCCTTGGGTTCCTTGGGTTGAGTACCCTGGAGTCATAGTTCACAGTAAACTCAAATTCTCAGGCTCAAGAGAGCCACTTGTCTCAGCCCCAAGAGCAGCTAGGACTATGGGTGCCCAACACAACGTCCATTCTGTTTTTTTCTATTTTTAGTAGAGACAAGTCTTGCTTTGCTCAGGCTGTTCTCAAACTGCTAACACTCAGATAATCCACCTTCTTCCAACTTCCCAGAGTGCTAGGACTACAGACATGAGCCACCATGCCGGGCCTCCAATTAAGAAAATTTAAAATATTTATTTCCTATGAATTTAGTTACCCTTTAAAATAAATGTACATTTATATATATTCAAGTATTTATTATTTAGCCAGTGTTTGTTGCTCACATGAAGCCAGAAATCTATTTGGTTAAGAACGTGATCCCCTTCCTGAGGGACCAAGTTTTCTATGTACTTGCTGGTAGAAAAACCTTTGCATTTCCCCACCAGCAAGTACATAACTATTTGTCTCTTGATTTCATTTATGTAGGAGGAATCCTTGGGTATTAAAAGAATTTTAAACACATAGAACACTAGTTAACTCTAAATTCACTTTGGAATAAGAAAAAATGCTGAATGAGGTGTGACCAAAAACATCCTTTCTTTTCTGCAAGATAATCATGAACAACTTATTATAATAAGATTAGTGCATTCAATTTAGACTTACTGCTGCCCATTACCACTTAAGTTGACCTGCAATAATGCATTATCATGTGTCTCACAATAGAACTTAACAACTATATGTTTGGAATACATTTTTAAACAGATAAATGGGAAAGTTACAGTATAATTTTCATTTGCTTTTAAGTTAAACTTTCTTTGTTTTAGTAATAAAACTAATAAAAGACATATATTTGCTGGACATAAATTTAATGAAATATAATAAATCAAATGCTATTTTGTTCAGGAATAACCATCAACAAAGATAAACTTTCAAATTTTCACGTAAAAACATATTTAGAAAGCACAAAGCTGGGGGAGGGAGTGCCACAGCTGTAGCTGGGGCACAGCTATTTTCTCATTGCATATTTTAAAAGATAGTGACACAACCTCAATAATACAGGAATATTTAAAAGAGAATATAAAACAGGAATGTGCGTATCTTGTTAGAGACACTAAAAATGGACATCATATTTCATTTCACTCAACAGAAGTATTTTTATTGCCTGTCCATACGTCTAATATTTGTATCTCTTTCATGGTATTAATTATTTATTTTGTTCATTACTCAAAAGATGCCAGTCAACACAATATTGTCACTTTAATCTTTTCCGTGTCATTAATTTGGAAGGGGTGAATATTTAAAAAAAAAAAGAACTATCCCCATATTTTATTTTCTACAAATAGAAATACTATTGACCAATTTGATTTTAACTAATATTCTTTCCATTTTAAAATATAGTGACACACAAAAGTAGTTATTTTTCTTCTGTCACAACTTAAATTATTTTCATTAGTCCATGAATTATTAAAATTTGTGAGAAGGTATCTCATCAGCCCATGGAATATGCTCCAAAATAGATCATATTCTAGGAAACAATTTAAACTTCAACAAAATCAAAAGAATGAAATTGCACCTTATATCATCTCAGAATGCAAGGCAATAAAGATGAACTCAACTCTAACAAAAATTTTCATCCCTCACCAAGACATGGAAACTAAACAATTTCATGCTGAATGACAGTTGGGTCAAAGAGATAAAAAAGGATTTCATTAATTTCCTTGCCCATAACAATAATTGTGAAGACACAATCTACCAAAACCCTGTGGGACACTGCAAAAGTAGTCTTCAGAGGGAAATTTAATATATTAGGTGCCTATATTTGAAAAACAGAAAGAGAGCACAACAAAAATCCAATGAATCATCTTTAAGAAATGGAAAAGGAAGAGTAATCCAATCTTAAACCTAGCAGAAAAAAGAAATAATCAAATTTAAATCTAAAATAAATGAAATTGAAAATAAAATAATCATTCAGAAAATTAATGAAACAAAAAGTTAGTTCTTTAAAAAGATAAATAATATTGATAAACCATTGGCCAGATTAAACAGAAATAGACAAGTAAAATCTTTAATAACCTCAATAAGAAACTTTGGAAAGGGGGAAATAACAACTGATACTACAGAGATACAGGAGATTATTTATGACTACTATTAAAAGCTTTATGCCCAGAAATTTGACAATGTGGAGGAAATGGATCATTACTTGGAATTGAGGTCTAATCCCCCAGACTTACCCAGGAAGAAATAATTCTCATTAAAAGGCCGAGGAAATGGACCAATACCGGGATCAGGGTCTAAATCCTCCTAGACTTAACCAGGAAGAAGTAGATCTCATGAAAAGACAAATATCAAAAATTGAAATTGAAGAAACAACAAAAAAGTTTCCAACAATAACAACAATAAAAACAACAACAACAACAGCATGGGACCAGGTGGCTTCACACCAGAATTTTATCAAACCGTCTAAGACAAGCTTGAACCTATACTGCAGAAACTATTCTAAAACATTCAGAAGGCAGGAACCTTCCCCAATATGTTCTGAGGCCAACATCACCCTGATTCCAAAACCAAGAAAGTAACCAACTAAAAAGAACTATAGACCAATTTCATTAACAAATATTGATACGGGGGCGGCGCCTGTGGCTCAGTGAGTAGGGCGCCGGCCCCATATACCGAGGGTGGCGGGTTCGGACCCAGCCCCGGCCAAACTGCAACAAAAAAATAGCCAGGCGTTGTGGCGGGCGCCTGTAGTCCCAGCTGCTCGGAAGGCTGAGGCAAGAGAATCGCATAAGCCCAAGAGCTGGAGGTTGCTGTGAGCCGTGTGACGCCATGGCACTCTACCGGAGGGTGGTACAGTGAGACTCTGTCTGTACCAAAAAAACAAACAAACAAATATTGATACAGAAATGCTAAATAAAATCTTAGCAAAAGATTGCAGCAACACTTAAAAAAAAGTTATACATCATGATCAAGTTAGGCTTCATCCAAGGGACACAAGGCTGGTTTAACATATGCACATCCATAAATGAAATTCACCATATCAATGGAAGCTAAAACTAAGACCATATAATCCTCTTGATAGATGCAGAAAACCATTTGACAAAATTCAGCATCATTTTCTAAGAAGAACACTTAAGAAAATAGACATAGGTGGCACATTTCTTAAGCTGATTGAAGCCATGTATGAGAAACACACAGCAAACATCCTACTGAATGGAGTAAACTGAAAGCTTTTCCACTTACAAGTGTAACCAAACAACCATGTCCACTATCACCACTATTATTCAACATAGTGCTAAAAGTTGTAGCTAATGCAATCAGGCAAGAGAAGGCTACAAAGGGCATTCAAATATGGTCAGAGGAGGTCAAACTCTCACTGATATTATGATCCTATACTTTGAAAACCCTAGATATTCAACCACAAAACTCATGGAAGTGATCAGGTAATACAGTAGTATCTCTGGGGATAAAATCAGTGTCCACTAATCAGTAGCCTTTGTATATGCCAAGTTGAAAAGCAAAACAAGGATACAATTTCCTTCACGGTACCGTCCAAGAAAATGAAATACTCAGGAACATACCTAACAAAAGAGGTAAAGGAGCTTTACAAAGAGAATTATGAAACCCTAAGAAAAGAAATAGCAGAAGACAATAACAAATGGAAGAACGTACCATGCTCTTGGCTGGGAAGAATCAACACTGTTAACATGTCTATTCTACCCAAAGCAATAAACAAATTCAATTCAATCCCCATTAAGATACCAAAATCATACTTTGAAGCAATGGAAAATATAGTACTTCATTTTTTATGGATCAGGGAAAAAAACATATCTCCAATGTTATCCTTAGTAAAAACAAAGTTGGAGGCATCACCCTACCAGAATTCAGGCTATCTTATAAGTTCACAGTAATCATAACAACATGGTATTGGCATAAAAATAGAGACATAGACATATGGAGCATGATAGAAAACCAAGAGATGAAGCCAGCCTCTACTTGCCATCTGATCTTTTATAAACCAAACCAAAGCATACAGTGGAGAAAAGAATCCCTATTCAATAAGTGGTGCCGGGAGAATTGGATAACCACATGTAAAAGACTGAAACTGGAATGACACCTTTCACCACTTACAAAAATTGACTCAAGATGGATAAGGATTTAAGTCTAAGGCATGAAACTATAAAAGTCTTGGAAAGTGTGGGAAAAACTCTTGATGATGTTGAGCTGGGGAAGGTTTTATGACAAAGAATTCAGCAACAATAAAAATAAACAATTGGGACTTAAGCTGAAAAGCTTCTTCACAGCTAAGGACACAAGTAAAGCGAAAAAGACAAACCTTCATAATGAAAAAAGATATCTGCAGGGTATGAATCTGACAAAGGGTTAATAACTAGAATCTACAAGGAACTCAAATTAATCAACAACAACAACAAAAAAAAGAGCAAGAAATCCCATCTACCACTGGACAAGAGGTATGAACAGAACCTTATCTCATGAAGGCAGATGAATGGCTAATAAACATTAAAAAAAAAAATTTTGAAAAATACCCATCATCCCTAATCATCAGAGAAGTGCAAATCAAAACCACCCTGAGATATTACCTAATCCCAGTGAGAATAGCCCACACCATAAAATCTCAGAGATGCAGATGCTGGCATGGATGTGGAGAGAAGGAAACCCTTTTGTATGGTGGGACTGCAAACTAATACAACCTTTTTGGAAGGAAGTATGGAGAATCCTCAAAGAACTCAAATTAGACCTACCATTAGATCCTGCAATCCCATTACTAGGTATCAATCCAGAAGAAAAAAAAATCATTTTATCATAAGAGCATCTATACTAGACTATTTATTGCAGCTCAACGCCCAATTGCCAATATGTGGAAACAGCCTAAATGCCCACCAACCCAGGAATGGATTAACATGCTACGTTATATGCATTCTTGGCATCATAGCGTATCATTTAGCCATTAAAAAAATGGAGACTATACATCTTTTGTATTAACCAGGATTAAGATGGAAGACATTCTTCTTAGTAAAGTATCTCAAGAATGCAAAAGTAATAATCCAATGTACTCAATTGTAATATGAAGCCAGTAGAGGATCTAATATACACCCACATAAGAGGAAAACTCCAATTAATTCAAGGTGAGTGGCAGGGGAACGAGGGAGCACAGTGAGGGGAGGAGGAAGGGAGATGGATGTGCTCCCACTTAATGGGCACAATGTTAAGGTGTATGGCACACTTCTTGGAGGTAGGACACAATTATAGAAGGACTTTACCTGAGAGATGCAAACATTATAATCTAATTCTTTACACCCTCAATTAACCAGAAATAAAAAATAACACATTGAACCACATAAATGCCCTATTGTACAGAGCTATGATTTGTGAAAAAAATAAATAAAATAAATAAAAATAAAAATTTGTGAAATGATAGACTGAGGGTATTTGTTCGACCTCCTTTGAATGTGCTTCATTCAGACTGTTTAAAGTTAAGATATTGACCAGACTTAATTTCCTAGAAAAGTGTGGTTTTTATCCATATCAATATTCTTACATGTATATTTATTTTATTTTTTCTTGATTTATATGAGAATATATAAGAGTATATACGATTAGGTTAAATTTTTTGTTTGTGAGGTAAAGTCTGGGTTGTGGTTGTACGCTATGCCCAGGAAAAGTGTCATATACCCATACGTTATACCCTGTTACATGGTAGCTTACCAAACACTCTTCTCCATTGCCCCTTCTTAAATTAATTTTTTCTCTCTTGTTGGCCTATCGCTGTTAATCTATGACTTTCAGCAAGTATTCAGTACATGGCATGCTTGATTTTCTATTCTTGTAATGCTTTACTTAGGAGAAGGTTCTCCAAATCTTTCCATGTTATTATGTTGTTTTTTTTTTTTTTTTGCAGTTTATGGCCAGGCCGGGGTTTGAACCCGCCACCTCCAGTATATGGGGCCAGCACCCTACTCCTTGAGCCACAGGCGCTGCCTTTTCCATGTTATTATGAAAAGACACAAATTATCATCTATTTTTTGTCTGAATAGTATTCCATCGTAAGCATATACCATAGTTGTTTAATCTGTTGATAGGGTGGACAGGAAAGATATATTTTAAAAATTTAGTGGCCTGGGTGGTACCTGTGGCTAAAAGGGGTAGGGTGCTGGCCCCATATGCCAGAGGTGGCGGGTTCAAACCCAGCTCCAGCCATAAAACAAAACAAACAAACAAAAAATTTAGTGGCCCAAGACATTTTTTCACAGCCAGTAAAAACACAGTATCTTTTGTCAAACGTGAAGTTTGGAGCAGCGAATATGAGGCTCCACCTCTGTAGTATCAGTAACCCCACCTCTCTTTGTAGATGTACTCTGGAAAGCAGACAGAGCAACTCAGATGTTAATGATACTTTCTTTTAAAAGGAAAACAGGCAAATCTGCAGTTAAACGAAAATCAAAATAAAATCTATAAATGTTTCAGAGCAGATCAGAGCAGTTATTTATACAGCTAAATACAACAATATGAATGATATTGTAGGAGGTTTGTCAATCAGGAACGTACAGGTCAACTAGAGAGTACTCTTTATATAGAGGCAAAGGGAAAATTGATTTGAGTGCCTTAATGGACCATGACCATGTCATTCTTCTCTATGTTCCAATCTTCAAACAATTAGACAATGAAAAAGTTGGATCTGGTGATTGTTAATGCCTGAACTTTAATTTCAGCCTTGACTAATCCATAAATACTTTTTCTTCTGTTTTCTATATGGAAAAAAAGCAGACTGTTCATAATATTTTTGTAATCTTGACTCTTCCTTCCCATCTCTCTGTCTCATTGTTGACTAAAGATGGGGCCCTTGAATCTACCTTGCCTAGTCCCTTGTCTTCCTGAAACTATATGCAAATATTCTCATATTTGTGTGCTCTTCATTCTGGGGAGGTAAAACAGTTTCTAGAATTAAAGTGTAATCATTCCTGCCCCAAAAG
Source organism: Nycticebus coucang (assembly GCF_027406575.1). Taxonomy (NCBI): domain Eukaryota; kingdom Metazoa; phylum Chordata; class Mammalia; order Primates; family Lorisidae; genus Nycticebus; species Nycticebus coucang. The sequence goes on along the minus strand of NW_026515576.1, from coordinate 248,962 downwards.
CTAAATCATATTTAAATAATTAAAATTACCTGCCATATCATACAGCAAATGTAAAGTCCAAATAATTCCAAAAAGAAAATGATTTTTAAGTAAAAATGTTATGAATATAATGTTACATTAATAACATCGTATACTCAGATATTAAAAATTAGATTCTTCTACAATCTCAGGAAATGAGTTTACAATCTAATTAATCATTTTTCTATATTTTTATTTTATGCAATCTGTTTAAATCGATTAGATGGACAACATAACACACAAGCAAAAAGAAATAAGTCACATAACTAGCTATCCACCTGTTTCAGAATATAAAGTACAGTACCAGATTTTGATTTGCCTCTAAGAGCTTTGTTCTTGATGATTCCAACTCTTTTCTTCCTTATTAACAAGTTACACACATATACACACACACACACACACACACGACTGTTTGTTTAGCCAAAGTTCAAAGTAACCTTTAAAGATATTGATTTCCTTTCCTGACAATTTATTAAAGAAACATTCTCTTAAACTAATGCTGAGTCAAAAGCATTTTTATTAACACTGACTAACATGAATTGAGAAAGGCTGAAACTCAAGCTAACAAATTTAAAGTCAATACTAATAGCATTTATTTCTATGCTAATGAATGAAGCATTTAAACCACGAAAATTTCCATTGATTAACACTTTTCCACCTTAGTCAAATTTTTCATTTCTTTAAAAATATTATTTTCTCAATTATCCACAGTGAAATCATAGTTGCTTTCTGAACTCACAAGTCATTTGAATTACCTGTTTTAATGTTTATACATACAATATTTAGTACAATACTGAACACATGCCATTTCAATTACAAATGAAATATTTCAATGTGATCAGTGAAATAATTGATAATGATATCAAGCCAACATGGTTCAATGATTATATATATGTATGTTTGTGTGTGTGTATGTGTGTATATATTTATATGTACACACACGCACACACACACACACACACATATAACACTTCTTGGAGCCTTAGTGGACCAAATTATAAGAAATCCAAAGAAGCTCCAAAAAATAATGGCAGGCACACCTCAACTGCGTAACTTGGCTCAGTATTTAAATAGATGAACAATTCCCTATTACCTCCAGGAAACTGAATTACTGGAGTGCTTATGTGCTCCTGTGGGAGTGAAACTGATTGAAACCTACAAATAATAGGATTAGGATTATAATGAACAACAACTATTTTCTGATTGCAGTTATTTTTATGTCCCTGCTCGGCCTCCCAAGAGAGAAAGTTTCCATTTTTCGATCAGAATCATGATCCTAACAAACTGGGGATTACTAGAAGCACTCTCACATTGTCAAATATTGATTGTCATAACATGCATCAAGAAAGTAAATGTTGAAACAAGACTAACAAGCGAAGCATGGACCAGAGAATATGGGTATGAGAGCAGAGCATTTATATACACAGCTAAATCTAAAGGGGAAAAAAAAATCTTAAAAGTAAATTAAAATATGAAAATGATAAAAATTGCAACAGTGTGACAGTAGAGAGATAATGCAGAGAATGTGCATTGTACCTTGTTTTTGATTAAGGAAATATGATTATATGATAATAAAATGATTATTGTCAGAAAAACTTTCTTTTATATTAGTTATATTATTCAATACCTATTTTAAACTAATTTGTATCTTTTATTCTAGAATTACACCAGTAATTATCTCACACTACCCTTGAAAATATAATAGAGTAACAGATGATTAGAAACATTTAAATAAAAGAAAAATTTAGATTCAATTATTACAGAAGAAAATTATAACAAATTATTTTTCTGGCCTTGAGAATGACTGACTGAGTGATAGCTGTCAGTGGTATTTCTATCTATAAATTAAAGAGGATAATAATAGTGCTGATATAAAATCATTCAAGCAGAGTCTTGTTTCCTAAACAATACCACAAGCTGAGCAGTAATATCACATGTATATTATTGCTGTGTCTGCAGTGCTGGGTGATAATGGCTTTGACTATAATTCATAGTGTGTTTTAGGATGTAGAAGCAATAAAATATTGATCATCAGCATGTACAGCCATTATTCAGAAGATTAGATCAATTTATGAAAGGCAATAACTTGTAAACGAGTGACCTTCCAAAGGCCAGAAGTAATTCCATGGTAAAATCACTGTATATCTAGAGCTCCACATGAAACCTAAGTTACTAAAAGATACTCAAATGATATATTAATATAGTTTGAGCTCAAATCATGTAATAAGTCATTTAGAGGCTGCTATTCAGAATATTAAAAATATTTCTGATCTTTGATACGTATGTAGAAAATTAAAGATGTATAGGTTTGTTTGTTTCTTTGTTTTAAGACAAGTATCTTTTAATCTCAAAGAGGGGAGAAAGCCAACAAAACCTAAGTTTTAAATACACCATTTAGTGTGACTCACAGTGAGCTAATATGTTTATAAAGGAATATCATTTTCTAAATATATAAAAATAAAGGGAAAATTTGATTTTAAAAATCTATTATTTGTGAAAATAAAAAGGTGGAATTTATTTTTTGAAAAATAAAGTAGCATACATGTTTCCTGTGTGTTTTGATTTATTATAAATTTAAGTGTAAATTGATTCATTATGTAATAGATTAAATTATAGTTAATTCACATCTATTCTATATATTCTCAGTTATTAGCATCCACGGGAAAGAAGGTCTATTCAGTTTACTTTTGGCAACAGCACTTTAATATCCACAGACAATGGATATTCCAGAAAATTGTAGAGACTATTTCTCTGGGATTTTAAATTTAACATCATGCCCTGGGCCTTTTCTATTGCTTTCAAAGATTAAATGGCTTAATATAAGTTTATAGATCAGATAAAAGGAATGTAAGTGGAATTGAAAAAAAAAAACACACTTTAACATGGAAGTAAAACTTTAAAATAAAGATGATATTTTCATTTTCAAGTAATTCCTCATGAGAGGAGACAATTATTTACAAAGATGTCAAACTTCATATATTGAACACTAACATCCTCTATTAGATGAACATTTTTGTGATGCCCCAAAAGAATAAGTATTCAAAATCCAATTAGAAATATTGTCCCTCAGTGTGTATGATTAATACAACACAACTCTTTATTGTTTAGATAACACACTTTAATGTGATGCAGTTATATGTAATAAACTAAATATCCACAACATAATTTTATATATATTAAATTTAGCTGTATGATATATATGTATATATGTATGATTCTAGCATTTCTTTGTTGCATTAAAATAAACTACAAAAAGGTATGACTAGACAATAAAAAATGTATCTAATGAAAATTGCAATGTTTATAAAATTTAAGCTACAACCATGATGTGTTTATTTTTTTTTTAATGCTAAGTTCTGACATGCCATCAAAGAGAATAAGCATGGCATTCTGAAATAATAAAATGTATTCTTTAATGAATCATAACTATTTTATGGCATATGTATATTATATGCTTGATTATGAGACTCATTGTCAAACTAAAAAAGAAATAGTGAAGACCTAAAGTCAGAAACATAGAAGAGGGTTTTTAAGTAAGAAGAACATAGAAAAGGCAAATCAAGACAATTCAGTTAAAAGAATCTGAAACATCTTTTTTTCTTCTTGGAAGAAAAGAGATTTGTTCTAGGAAAGCTTTTAACTTTTGTGATCACACTGTGCAGACCATGTCCTATACAAACAATCAATCAGATATATCATACAGGTTGGGAAAATCCTTTTCACCAGTGTGATAGAAGAGTGGACTGGCATAGTGTGCGCAATATTATCATGAGTTTTGGAGTTAGACAATCCAGGATCACTCCAAAGCTTGGTTCTGCTAATTGTTATTTACCCCAGGAAAAGTCATTATACCAAAAAGACACAAGCACTTGAATGTTTGTTGAAGACAATTCATAATTGCCAAGATATGGAATCAACCTAAGTGACCATCAACTGATGAGTAAAGTATTGTTTACAACCCAACAGTTGTGTTGTGTATACACACACACACATACACACTATGGAACACTGTTCAGCCATAAAAGAGAAATTAATAATGTATTTTGTAGAAACTTTGATGAAACTGGAAGCCATAATCCTTAGTGAAGTATCTCAGGAATGGAAAACAAACACCACATACTCACACTTACAAGTGGGAGCTTAATGATAGTCACACATGGCCACACAGAGTTATAAGGGACTTTGGAAACGCAGAATGGGGGGAGGTTGGGAGGAGGGTGAAGCATAAAAAGCTACTTATTGGGTAGAACTTATAATTTTCAGGTGATGAGTGCTCTAAAAGCCTTGTCCTTCCCATCATGCTGTTCATCTATGTAACAAAAAACCACTTGTAACTCCTAAATCTATTGAAGTGATAAACAGAAAAAGACAAGGAACTGACAGTAAACACTTAAGACAAACATAAGTTAACTTTTTAAAAAATGGAAATAGTTCTTTTTCAGAAACATTTCTTTCAAGAGTTAAATAAAAACAGTGCAGAGAACAACAAATAGTGAGTATTCAATCAGTGGAACACTCTGATGGTGAATGTATTATTTGTTACCCAGAAATTAAATATACAGTAAATTAGATATATGACAGTCTTTATTTGTATTTATTATTCATTTGTCAATATTTGCTTACAAAATTTATCCTCAATTATCAAAGGTTTAACACTGCAACAGTGAAGATGGATTATTCATGCAAATGCTCTTATGGGAAACTTCCACAAAGTAGTCCTTTAATTAAATTATAAATGTGAAATTGATGATTTAAAGAACATGACAAATTACCCACATATTCAATTAAGTTTAGCTTTCAGTTCTCATTTAAAATAGCACTTTTTTTTTTATTTCTGCAGCTTCTGCAAGTAATCAGTTTCAGTCACCTCTTTAAAACTCACATTCAATAAATACTTGCCAAAATCTCTCTTCCTAAAATATTAATTTTAAAAATATTTCAGCAAATTATACTGAATTAAGGCAACATGAAGAATAAGATGTAGTCCAGATATGCTATCAAATTTGACTCTGAGTAAACTGTAGTGAACACACATGTTATCTAGGAATTCTAAGCATGAAATTCAAATACCTCTACATATAATTACTTTCTTCCCCTGAGCCCACAGATTTTCTGTAGACTGAAAAGTAATGTCCCTTAAAAAAAATTAGGATAATTATGTTGAAGCAGACCTTGTAAATTTTGTCATCACTTGCTTGGTTATTTGTGTAATATTATTTGTCTGACAAATTTCTGTCAGACAGTTCTGGCATCAATGTTTCATGATTTTAATAAACTGTTTTCTATACAATAACTGAACTGATCACAGTGATTCCATTGGTTCTAATTTTTCCATTGGATCATCCATTTGTATGCATTGTTTTTTCCATGTTACTACCTGTTTTTGTGTTTATCTGCTAAACTCTTTCCCCAGCCTTTATTTCAATATAATGATTATTAGTAAATTTACCAATTCTAATACATAATCACACTTTCACCTTTAATTTCAGTTTTCTTCCTTTTTTATTGAGCCTCCAATAAAAAAAATTTAATCTAATTGGTGCTTTCATCTATCAAATAGGAGTATAAGCATCTATTTATTTTAATCATACTAAGAGAGTGTGTGTGTGTGATAGATTGTCTAACACAGTGTTTTGTTTTATTCTGTTAGGAACTTTTTTAGTTGATATCTGTGGGTCTGGGACTTTTTACATCAAGTTAGTCCACTCAGGTCTTCCAGATAATACATTTCACTAAACAAACACAATTCCTGCTATGCTATTGTTTATTTCCCATCTGTTGATGTCAAAGTCTATTATGATACCATGATAATGAATTAAATTTTATTTCAATAATTGAACTCCTGGAACATGCACAACGGACTAAACACAAACACAAAAAGGTACATACCCTAACAAATAGAAAAAGTAAACCGAAAAATTGTTTCTTATCAGACAGAAACAGACCATAGTCTTCTTAGCCAAATCTATTAAACACGTTTAACATTTCATTCTGTGTTTTTCTAGTTTCTTTAATTTAATTTTTACATATTTTCTTCAATCAGCATACATTTTCTGTTTTGTGTGTTTTTAAAAAAAGGAGAGGCAAACACATACAAGACATATGTATATATTTTTTTTGCTGTAATGTACTTCAAAAGGATACAAAAATATAAAAAGTGCTGAACAGTCCTTCTTATACCATGATACTCCAGGGAAAAAGAAAGTTAACCTGTAAGCATTTTTCTGCTCCTTCAAAATATGCTTTCTAATCTTAGAATTTACGTTTACATACTTGGGGGATTTAAAATTCTCATCATGCTAACCCATCTAGTAATAATTATAATAAAAATCACCATTGTAGTCGAAAAATATGTCACAGTCTCTAAAAACAGCTTTGAAAATTGTCACACATTTCCTTGTTGGCCTGAAGCGCTGTGTCTGTCATTGTTTGAGTAGAACCAACACTTGTGAACTGACTTTCTTACATATTTACAAGGCAAATTCTGTATGTTCTATTAAATTCAAGTTCTTTGATTTGGATTCATGTGAAGTCATGTCATATCTGTTTGTCACAGCAATTCGTGGGTTCCCTATGCAGTTTAATATTTTCTGCTCACTAACTACGGTGTCTCATATTATATATTAAAATGCCTGCTGAGACATCTGAAAGGGGTTCAAGGAACTGTAAAAGATTCACTTCCTGAAAAAGTAATTAATATTCTCGTATCCATTATCAACCTTAAAATTCATCTTTTTAATGCCATCCTTTTCTTCTCTTCTACCTCCCCCATGTATCAGTAGCAACTCTCTTTTCCAAACATTATTGGTTTCAGTCATGGACATCATCATCTGGGCTCAAAGCCAACAGATAATCTATCACTCCTCTACAACCTTCTATCCTCTTCACATTTCTTAATGCTCACATTTCTCAATGCTTCACATTTCTTAATGCAATATGTGCTTGAAGTTAATAGATACTATTTATGGAATGCTTTCTATGCACAGGGCATTGTGTTAGATACTTTGCAGACTTTATCTCACAACCATACCACAAAGTAAATAGCATCTGTTTTAAGAACATAAAACAAAACAAAGAAAAAAAAAGAAAACATTGCAAATTTCCCAACTTCACACAGTTCATAGGAATCCAAGTAAATCTGAGGTTAAAGCCAATGCTCTTGAAAAATATATCCCAGCTTATGTACTATAAGGAACAGTCAGTTAGAATGGCTAATTCTATACACACTTGATAAAAGCTAAAAACAAATGAAAGGGGGGAAAAGGCAACTCATCCTTAAAAGAGACAAGAGAATAAAAATAATCAGAAAATAAACTGACCAAAGGATTGATTATAACTTTATGATTGAAACGTGAATAAATCTTTTATCTTGTCACCATTAAAAAACCTACTTCCAGGTTATTCTGTAGTCTGTAAAACTGGGTCATAGGTACTTAGAGAACTATAAATACCTGGCCAACATGAATATTTTCTACCTATATAACACTTCTGAATTGTTCTTCATATCCTCACTACACTCCCGGCTTCCTAAACATCTTTCCTGTTTATATAAATTGCCCCTGGTCTACCTTTCCTTTTATATAAATTGTCCCTGATCTACATTTGAATCTTAATTTTTATTTGCCTAGTTTCAGCTGCATTTTGATATTTTACAATATGAAGAATTTGATTTTGTCATTAGAATATAATTTACAAATGACATATAAAATAAATAATCTTTATGGGTAATACTGACAAAAATATGAATGTTATCATTTTCACACGGTTCTGATTTAATATGTTAATAATTAAGATATACTGTCTAGTATCATTTATTTACACTAAAGACATTACAAGCGACACTCTGTCCTACATATTTAAATAAAAATATCTTATGTAAAAAAGTGGAAATATCACATTTTTAAAAGTTCTTAGGTAAAAATCTACCTTGATTTTGGGTTTGGTAATGAGTTTTTAATCGTTATCACCAAAAGCATGATCCATGAACTGAAAAAATCTTGTAAGTTGAACTTTATCAAAATGAAAAACTTCTGCTCTGTAAAAGATACTCTCAGGAGAATAAAGATATAGTGGAAGAAATTATTTGCCAGACACAAACCTGAAAAAGTATTAGTACCCAAAATATACAAAGAACTCCTACAATTCAACAATAAGAAGTCAACCTACCGAATGGAAAAGTAGTCAAGAATTCTGAACAAACACATCTCCAAAGAACAAATATAGGTTGTGAATAAGCTTAACAAAATCATATGCTTAAGGAATTGGAAATTAAAACAACGAAATACCACTATACCTACTAGAATGGCTAAAATCTAAAACCCCGAGGACAAAGGCAAAGATGCAGAGCAACAGAAACTTTTATTCATTGCTAATGGAAATGCAAAATGATACTGAAGGGGGAACTCAGGAGATATGACTGCTGGATATAAACAGTATTTTTAATTAAAGGCCTTTAGAGAGTGATAGCCATTGGAAAGTGCTGTCTCTCTTTCTTCATAAAAACCCAGACACATAGAAAAGAACAATCAACTTCTCTTACCTTCCCTGTCATGTCACTATATTACAGGAAAGAAAATCAAAAACACAATCAGACCTGGCTCGAATCATTTTGAATATAAAATCTGTCTCTCAGGTTAATTTCCAAAGAGAACAATTTACAAGGCAATCTCTTTCTCCCAACCATTCATTCCCTCAAGAATCTACTCATCTTCCCTAGTAACCATTTATTCCTCCTAAACAGAATTACCTATATTTCTCATCTGTCCCTTCCCTCTAAAATGAGGGCATATAAATTTCTGGACACCACTGACATATTGGGTAATCACTCTGTGATTCTCCCCATGTGCTGGCTAAAAAAATCTCTTTTTCTTATTAATCTGCCTTATTATGAGTTGATCTCTTAATGAAACTTCCAGGCTGAAGGGGAAATTTCCCCTGTTCAGCTATGGATCTATATACGGCAAAATGTAAAATTGAGTTGAAAGACTATTTAGATAGAAAAATAAGAAACATATTACTATACAGTTATTTTCATATACAAGAAATTCACTAATTTGTGTGGATACTACATACATCATCCCAGTAACTTGGTAATTTAGGGAATGAATGATAAACACTGATGGAAAATATGTCAGGTCTTGTACTAAATCTTGCATTTAAGAGGATAAAAAAAATCTTAACTTTATATAAGTTTATGAATATTACTTAGGCCTATATGAATATTTTAGAAAGAAGACACAAATACTGTTTTATACATATAAATGCACACAGATATACTGTGAACACCACACACCACATATATACACATATCTCTAGGTATATGTGTGTATATGTGAGTATAAAAAAAAAAAATATATATATATATATATACTCACATTTTAGAAAACTTCAGAGGATATTCTTGGAGAGAAAGCCAATTCAAACATGTTTGTATCTTCAAAACCCATGAATTTAACTTATTCTCATGTCAAGTTGTTAATATATTCTCATCGTTTTATTAGTCAGGGACACCTATTTTATTTATGAATTATTGACTCAATAAAGGAAAATGTGTTCAAAGCAATTCTCCCATGTGAAATCATGGCAGAGGCCCTGTCTGTTTATACAACAGAGGGCACATGCATGTAGACAGAGGAAAGATGCAAGCAATAAGAGAAAGCAGAATAATGAAAGCTCACCGGGAAATCTAGGGGAAAATGATTGAATGAAGTAATGACAGTATCTCAGGCACATAGAGAAATTTTTACCAGAGGCTTTCCTTACCCTCAGGCATAATTACTAAGGCTGAACAATATAGCGTCTATCAGTCACAATCTGGGTTAGCGTCTCTTTCTATTATCCAAGAAATAGAGGAATAAAAATTACTTATACCAGTGCATATGAGGCACTCTGTTCACTGCAATGCATTATGATGGCTTAATTAGGTGAACACATGGGATTTTTCTAGCCAGGTTCACCACAAGGCCAGATTATCAAAGCAGAATGGTCCTGGGCTCTACAGCTAGATTACAAATACAAGCTTTTTCATTGAGTCTCTTGTTGCTGACTGTGTCTGCTAGTTTGCTTCCATCTACTTAAACAATTAAATGAAGCTTTACCCAAGAAGACCAAGGCTAATAAAGAGGCAAGGCACCAAAGTACAGCTGGCAATTTTCCTAGTTATGAAGAGCTCATCTTGAACTGATTGATAGTCTCTAAATAGTAAATAAAACACTAGCTTTATTTTCCTTAAGTGCTTATACTCTTTCAAGACTGAACACTTAATAGAATTTCTAATCCTTTGTAACACCTTGCCATATAAATATTAAATATTGGCATCTATATTTAAATACAATGTCAAGAAATTATAAGAATCAAAAAATGTAAAAAACTATCCATTTCAGTAAAAAAAAAAATGGGATAGATATCTTGAGCAACAGTTATAGTAAGAGAATAACATAGAGTGGATATATACAAAGACATTTATTCCACAGTTTTAATGTAATATTAATCTTATGAGTGTTAACTTTAACTCTATCACCTAGAAGATTCTACTGATGTTAACATCTATACAAGGTACAATAGTAAATAATATGTACATATGTATACTTATATAAATCTGTGCATGGTGATTTTAAATGGCATTTTCAGTTCATTATGAATTTAAGTTAATAAAAAAACATACTAAATAATGGCTATAAAATCAAGCATTAGACTGTAACTATTATGCTCTTATATTTTATATTTGATATTTGCAAAAGTAATCACATATTGTAAATCATGAAGTGATGAATGTATTACATCTAGTCACAATTTGCCCTGTGCATCTGTCTTATTTTGTTGAGAATGTCATCACTGGCTTAATCTCCAAGAATGAAATCATGGAATCATTCTTAACATCTCTCTACTTTTTTCTCATTTTCCATTATTTTCCACTTTCTCAGACCGCATATCCTACATGTTTTTTCTTTTCTTTTTTTTTTTTTTTTATTCTTGGGGATTCATTGAGGGTACAATAAGCCAGGTTACACTGATTGCAATTGTTAGGTAAAGTCCCTCTTGCAATCATGTCTTGCCCCCATAAAGTGTGACACATACCAAGGCCCCACCTACCTCCCTCCTTCCCTTTGTTTCCCCCCCCCATAACCATAATTATCATTAATTGTCCTCATATCAAAATTGAGTACATAGGATTCATGCTTCTCCATTCTTGTGATTCTTTACTAAGAATAATGTCTTCCACGTCCATCCAGGTTAATAAGAAGGATGTAAAGTCTCCATTTTTTTTAATGGCTGAATAGTATTCCATGGTATACATATACCACAGCTTGTTAATCCATTCCTGAGTTGGTGGGCATTTAGGCTATTTCCACAGTTTGGCAATTGTAAATTGAGCTGCAATAAATAGTCTAGTACAAGTCTCCTTATGATAAAAGGATTTTTTTCTTTGTGGGTAGATGCCCAGTAATGGGATTCCTACATGTTTTTTCAAACCTGTCTCATTTTCTTTCTTCTTTTTTTTATTGTTGGGGATTCATTGAGAGTACAATAAGCCAGGTTACACTGATTGCAATTGTTAGATAAAGTCCCTCTTGCAATCATGTCTTGCCCCCATAATGTGTGACACACACCAAGGCCCCACCCACCTCCCTCCTTCCCTCTTTCTGTTTCCCCCCCATAACCATAATTGTCATTAATTGTCCTTATATCAAAATTGAGTACATAGGATTCATGCTTCTCCATTTTTGTGATGCTTTACCTAGAATAATGTCTTCCACGTCCATCCAGGTTAATACGAAGGATGTAAAGTCTCCATTTTTTTTAATGGCTAAATAGTATTCCATGGTATACATATACCACAGCTTGTTAATCCATTCCTGGGATGGTGGGCATTTAGGCTGTTTCCACATTTTGGCGATTGTAAATTTAACTGCAATAAACAGTCTAGTACAAGTGTCCTTATGATAAAAGGATTTCTTTCCTTCTGGGTAGATGCCCAGTAATGGGATTGCAGGATCAAATGGGAGGTCAAGCTTGAGTGCTTTGAGGTTTCTCCATACTTCCTTCCAGAAAGGTTGTACTAGTTTGCAGTCACACCAGCAGTGTAAAAGTGTTCCCTTCTCTCCACATCCACGCCAGCATCTGCAGTTTTGAGATTTTGTGATGTGGGCCATTCTCACTGGGGTTACATGATATCTCAGGGTTGTTTTGATTTGCATTTCTCTAATATATAGAGACGATGAACATTTTTTCATGTTGTTTGTTAGCCATTCGTCTGTCGTCTTTAGAGAAAGTTCTATTCATGTCTCTTGCCCATTGATATAAGGGATTGTTGGCTTTTTTCATGTGGATTAATTTGAGATCTCTATAGATCCTAGTTATCAAGCTTTTGTCTGATTGAAAATATGCAAATAACCTTTCCCATTGTGTAGGTTGTCTCTTTGCTTTGGTTATTGTCTCCTTAGCTGTACAGAAGCTTTTCAGTTTAATGAAGTCACATTTGTTTATTTTTGTTGTTGCAATTGCCATGGCAGACTTCTTCATGAAATCTTTCTCCAGGAAAATATCTTCCAGTGTTTTTCCTGTGCTTTCTTGGAGGATTTATATTGTTTCATTCCTTAAGTTTAAGTCCTTTATCCATCTTGAATCAATTTTTGTGAGTGGGGAAAGGTTTGGGTCCAGTTTCAGTCTTTTACATGTAGACATCCAGTTCTCCCAACACCATTTATTGAATAGGGAGTTTTCCCCCAAGGTATGTTCTTGTTTGGTTTATCAAAGATTAGGTAGTTGTAAGATGTTAGTTTCATTTCTTGCTTTTCAATTCGATTCCAAGTGTCTATGTCTCTGTTTTTGTGCCAGTACCATGCTGTCTTGAACACTATGGCTTTGTAGTACAGACTAAAATCTGGTATGCTGATGCCCCCAGCTTTATTTTTGTTACAGAGAACTGCCTTAGCTATACGGGGTTTTTTCCGGTTCCATACAAAACGCAGAATCATTTTTTCCAAATCTTGAAAGTACGATGTTGGTATTTTGATAGGAATGGCATTGAATAGGTAGATTGCTTTGAGAAGCATAGACATTTTAACAATGTTGATTCTTCCCATCTATGAGCATGGTATGTTCTTCCATTTGTTAATATCCTCTGCTATTTCCTTTCTGAGGATTTCATACTTTTCTTTACAGAGGTCCTTCACCTCCTTCGTTAGGTATATTCCTAGGTATTTCATTTTCTTTGAGACTATGGTGAAGGGAGTTGTGTACTTAATTAGCTTCTCATCTTGACTGTTATTGGTGTACACAAAGGCTACTGACTTGTGGACATTGATTTTATATCCTGAAACATAACTGTATTTTTTGATGACTTCTAGGGGTCTTGTGGTTGCGTCTTTGGGGTTCTCTAAGTATAAGATCATGTCGTCAGCAAAGAGGGAGAGTTTGACCTCCTCTGCTCCCATTTGGATTCCCTTTATTTCCTTGTCTTGCCTAATTGTATTGGCTAGAACTTCCAGCACTACGTTGAATAGTAAAGGTGACAAGAGGACAACCTTGTCTGGTTCCAGTTCTAAGAGGAAAAGCTTTCAGTTTTACTCCATTCAGTAAAATACTGGCTGTGGGTTTGTCATAGATAGCTTCAATCAGTTTTAGAAATGTGCCACCTATGCCTATACTCTTCAGTGTTCTAATTAGAAAATGATGCTGAATTTTATCAAATGCTTTTTCTGCATCTATTGAGAGGATCATGTGATCTTTGTTTTTGCCTCTGTTAATATGGTGGATAGCGTTTATAGACTTGTGTATGTTAAACCAGCCTTGCATCCCTGGGATGAAGCCTACTTGATCATGATGAATAACTTTTTTGATGATAAGCTGTAATCTATTGGCTAGGATTTTGTTGAGAATTTTTGCGTCTATGTTCATGAGTGAGATTGGTCTGAAATTCTTTTTGTTTCGGTCTTTTCCTGGTTTTGGTATCAGGGTGATGTTTGCTTCATAGAATGTGTTGGGGAAGATTCCTTCTTCCTCAATTTTTTGGAATAATTTCTGCAGTACAGGAATAAGCTCTTCCTTGATGGTTTCATAGAATTCTGGAGTGAAGCCATCTGGACCAGGGCATTTTTTGGTTGAAGATTTTGTATTGTTTCTTTGATCTCAGTGCTTGAAATTGGTCTGTTCAGGAGCTCTATTTCTTCCTGGCTGAGTCTAGGGAGAGGGTGTGATTCCAAATATTGATCCATTTCTTTCACATTGTCAAATTTCTGGGCATAGAGTTTCTGGTAGTATTCAGAGATGATCTCTTGTATCTCTGTGGGATCAGTTGTTATTTCCCCTTTATCATTTCTGATTGAGGTTACTAGAGATTTTACTTTTCTATTCCTCGCTAGTCTGGCAATTGGTTTATCTATTTTATTTATTTTTTCAAAAAACCAACTCCTTGTTTCATTAATTTTCTGAATGATTCTTTTGTTTTCAATTTCATTGATCTCTGATTTGATTTTGGATATTTCTTTTCTTCTACTGAGTTTAGGCTTAGATTGTTCTTCTTTTTCCAATTCCATAAGATCTCTTGTGAGATTGTTGATGCGCTCTCTTTCTGTTTTTCGAATGTAGGCATCTAAAGCGATGAATTTTCCTCTCAAAACTGCTTTTGCAGTATGCCACAGGTTTTGGTAGCTTGTGTCTTCATTGTTCTTATGCTCAAGGAAGTTAATGATTTCCTGTTTTATTTCTTCCTTCACCCATCTGTTATTCAACAGAAGATTGTTTAATTTCCGTGCCTTTGGGTGAGGTCGAGCATTTTGTTAGAGTTGATTTCCACCTTTAGTGCCTTATGGTCTGAGAAGATACAAGGTAAAATTTCAATTCTTTTGATTCTGTTGATATTTGTTTTGTGTCCCAGGACATGATCAATTTTGGAGAATGTTCCATGGGGTGTTGAGAAGAATGTATATTCTTTATCTTTGGGATGGAGTGTTCTATATGCGTCTATCAAGCACAGTTGTTCTAGGGTCTCATTTAAGTCTCTTATATCCTTGCTTAATTTCTGTTTAGAGGATCTGTCCAGCTCTGTAAGAGGAGTGTTAAGGTCCCCTGTTATGATGGTATTATCAGATATCATATCGCTCAGACTGAGTAAGGTCTGTTTCAAGAATCTGGGAGCATTTAAATTGGGTGCATAGATATTTAGATTTGAAATGTCTTCTTGTTGTATTTCTCCCTTGAGCAATATAAAGTGATCATCTTTGTATTTTTTGACTTTAGTTGCTTTAAATCCACATGTATCTGAAAATAAGATAGCAACTCCTCTTTTCTTCTGAATTCCATTTGCCTGAAAAATTGTCTTCCAACCCTTTACTCGGAGCTTGAATTTGTCTTTTGAAGCCAGGTGTGTTTCTTGCAGACAGCAAATGGATGGCTTGTGTTTTTTAATCCAGTCAACCAATCTATGTCTCTTCAGTGGGGAATTCAAGCCATTAACATTTATTGAGATAACTGATAAGTGTGGTAGTATTCTATTCGTCTTATTTTATGAGAGTCCATTGCTTAGTTTTATCTTTTGCATCAGTGTGGAGGTTTGGTTCTGTCCTTTAATTTCTGAGTTCTTACTTTGCTTCTGATCCATTGTGGTGGTCAGTGTGCAGAACATGTTGAATTATTTCCTGTAGAACTGGTCTTGTTGTGGCGAATTTCCTCAATGTTTGTATATCCGTAAATGATTTGATTTCTCCGTCAATTTTGAAGCTTACCTTAGCAGGGTACAGAATTCTGGGCTGGAAATTGTTCTGTTTAAGTAGATTAAAGGTAGATGACCATTGTCTTCATTAGAGAAGTCTGCGGTCAATCTGATGGATTTGCCCCTGTAGGTCAACTGGCGCTTACTCCTGGCAGCTTGCAGAATCTTTTCTTTTGTCTTGACTTTGGACAGGTTCATCACAATGTGTCTTGGAGAAGCTCGGTTAGAGTTGAGGCGACCTGGGGTCCGAGAGCCCTCTGAAAGCAGTGTGTCAGAATCTTTGGTGATATTTGGGAAATTTTCTTTTATAATATTCTCTAGTATGGCTTCCATTCCTCTGGGGCATTCTTCTTCCCCTTCTGGAATTCCTATAACTCGTATGTTGGAACGCTTCATAAAGTCCCATAATTCTGACAGTGAACGTTCTGCTTTCTCTCTCTTCTTTTCTGCCTCTTTTACTATCTGAGTTATCTCAAAAACTTTGTCTTCTACCTCTGAAATTCTTTCTTCTGCATGGTCTAACCTGTTGCTGATACTTTCCATTGCATCTTTAAGTTCCCTGATTGACTGTTTCATTTCCTTCAGCTCTGCTATATCCTTTTTATATTCTTCATATCGTTCATCTCTGATTTGATTCTGTTTTTGGATTTCCTTTTGGTTATTTTCCACTTTATTAGCAGTTTCTTTCATTGTTTCCATCATTTCTTTCATTGTTTTCAACATGTGTATTCTAAATTCCCTTTCTGTCATTCTTAACATTTCTGTATAGGTGGAATCCTCTGCAGTAGCTACCTCATGGTCCCTTGGTGGGGTTGTTCTGGACTGGTTCTTCATGTTGCCTGGAGTTTTCTGCTGATTCTTCCTCATGGGTGATTTCTTTTATCTGTTTCCTTGCCCCAATTTTCCTTTCACTTCCTCTTGCTCTTTAAGTTCTCGTGCCTGTGGACCTGTGTGCCAAAACTGGGCTCCCTCTGCCCCCGAGGGTTAGGGCTGCAAGGCGGCTCAGACCCCGCCCTCAGGCTACTTGGTCTCTGGGTTACCAGCTCCCACCCAATTCCAGCTCTGCGACCCTGAGGGTGGAGCTTGCCAGGGCAGATCACTCACAATGTCTACCTGTGACCCAGAGCCAAACACTTTTAGCTCAGTCTGGCTCAGAGGCTCATCCTGAGGTCCTAGATAAAGGCCAATATTCTCCGCACTCCTGCTCAGGCTCTCCCCAAGGCAGTTCAGCTGAGTGCCAAGTCCAAAGACACCAAAACAGTTCACAGGTAAGGCCTTTCTGGTTTGCAGTCTCGCTGCTACTGAACTTACAGTTGCGGGCGGGTTTAGACGGATTGAACACACGCGACCACGTGCCGGTTTTCCACTGTTTTAGTCCTCCTCTTGGGGTCCAGAAGTCTCTCGCTGACTCCCTGTATCCTCGCAGGGGTGATGATAGGCAGATCCCACCAGCCAGAGATGCCTGGAGTCCTATATCCCCAGACTCACGGTGCCCAGATGCAAGGAAGCTGTTACTCGGCTGCCATCTTGCTCCGCCTCAGAAATGTTTTCTTAATTTCATTTTTGGATTGCTAATGTATATAATCACAACTCACTTTTGTACACAGACCGTGCAAACGTGCTGAATGTATTAGCCCTTATAGCTTTTTTGGTATGGATTCTTTAGGGTTTTCTATGTACCTGATCGTGCCATTTGCAAGTGGAGATAAATTTACTTCTTCCTTCTCAATCTGAATACTTTTTTTCTCCTACTGAATAACAACTGGTAAGACCAGATATCCTTGGCTTTCCCGACCTAAGATCTTTCACTTGTTCATAAGTATGTCAGCTGAGGGTTTTTCATAGATATCCTTTATTAATTTGAGGAAGTTCCGTTCTACTTTGTTGGAAATTTTTATTCTGTAAGGTTGTTACGTATGGTAAAAAGCTTTTTCTGCCTCTATTAAAATGATTTTTTTCTTTATTCTATAATATTCTGTATCACATTGATTCATTTTTTATGTTGAACCAACCTTGGATTCCTGGAGTAACTCTCACATGGTCTTAGTATATAATGCCTTTTATGTTTTTGGATTCTGTTTACTAGTGTTTTGTTGGAGATTCATTCTCCAGGGATATTGGTCTGTAGCTTTCTTTTCCTTGATCTTTTTGTCTGGCT
Organism: Nycticebus coucang; assembly: GCF_027406575.1. Taxonomy (NCBI): domain Eukaryota; kingdom Metazoa; phylum Chordata; class Mammalia; order Primates; family Lorisidae; genus Nycticebus; species Nycticebus coucang. Next base: position 231,074 of record NW_026515576.1, on the reverse strand, counting down.
CTGGTATCAGGGTTAATAGTGGCCTCACAGAATGTGTTAGGAAGTATTCCTTTCTCTTCTGTTTTTTTAAAAGAGTTTGTGACGGATTGTTGCTAATTTTTTAGGTGTTGGTAGAATTCACCAGGGAAGCCACCTGGTGTTGGCATTTTCTTTCATGGGAGACTTTTAATTACTGATTCAATCTCACTACTTGTTACAGGTCTGAATTGACTCAAGAAGAAATACAAAATCAATTCAAACTTATAACCATTCAGTGTTGTCAGTTTTTGTTTTTCTAAGAATTTGTCCTTGTTTTTTTTTTATTTTTTTGAGACAGAGTCTCACCCTGTTGCCCTCAGTAGAGTGCTGCGGTGTCACAGCTCACAGCAATCTCTAACTCTTGGGCTTAAGTGATTCTCTTGCCTCAGCCTCCTGAGTAGCTGGGACTACAGGCGCCTGCCACAATGCCTGGCTATTTTTTCGTTATTGTTGTCATTGTTGTTTAGCAGATCTGGGCCAGGTTCGAACCCACCAGTCCCTGTCCTTGTGGCTGGCATCCTAACCATTGTGCTACGGGCACCAAGCCAGAATTTGTCCATTTTAATCTAGGTAATCTAATTTGTTGGCATACCATTATTTCCAGTATTTCATTAGCACCCTTTTTACTTCTGTAAGGTTAGTAGTAATGTCTCCCCCCCTCCCCTTTTCTTTCCTGATTTTAGTCTCCTAAAGTGAGAGAGTCTTCTCTCTCTTTTTATTGGGTCAATCAAGTTAAATATTTATCAATTTTGTTGATCTCAAAGAACCAACATTTGCTTTCATTGATTTTCTGTATTATTTTTCTTCCTTTGCTTATTTTAGCTCTAATCTTTCTCACTTCCTTGTCCTTTCTTTGGGTTAAGTTTGCTCTTCTTTTTCTGATTCCTTACGCTATAAATTTGGGTTATTTCTTTAAGATATTACTTTTTTAAAGATACAGTTTCTACAGTTGTAAATTTCCTTCTGATCACTGATTTCATTGTATCCCATGTTAAGTTATGCTGTGTTCTCACTTTCATTCATCCCAAAGTATTTTCTAATTTCCACTGTGGTTTCTCTGAATCATTGGTTCCTTAGATGTATATTGCTTAATTTTCACATATGTGTGAATTTTCCAAATTTTCTTCTGTTTTTGATTTTCAATTTCATTTCTTTTTTTTTTTTTTCAATTTCATTTCATTGTGGTCAAAAAGACATACTTTGTATGATTTTGATTATTTTATATTTTTAGGACTTGTTTAATGGCCTAACATATGGTCTATTTTGATGACTGTTCCACGAGGAATTAAGAAAAATGCATGATCCTGCTGTTGTTAGGTGGGGCCTTATATAGGTGTCTGTGAAGCCAACTCACGTAGTTGGTTTGTAGCATTGTTCAAGTTCACTTCCCTGCTGATTTTCTGCCTTCTAGTCTATTGATTATGGCAAGTGGGGCACTGAAGTCTCCAGCTATTGTGGAATTGTCTATTCCTTTGTTCAATTTTGTCAGCTTTTGCTTCATGCATATCAAGTCTCAGATAGGGACATATGCGTCTTTATTTGTTGTATATTTCTGATGGATTGAACTTTTAAAATTATAAAATGTCCATCTTTGTCCCGCTAAGTCCATTTGTAGAATAAGAGTGCGGCCACTGCAGCTTCCTCTTGGTCATGTTTGTAGGTGTCTCTTCCTACATTTTTCTTTCAATCTATTTGCACCTTTAGACCTATTGCATGAACCGAGATGCGAATGAGCAGCAGCTTTGCTGTAGGTGTAAACTCGCTCCTGTAATTATTAAGTCAAGATACAGACTATACACCGTTTGATGGCATATAGCAAAGTTCTTTATTCCACGTTTAAGTTTTATACTCTTCCAGTCATGTACACACCTAATCCATTATCTATTAGCTGAATTTGAACTTGAAAGGAAATTTATCATATCAATATAACCACTTGTGTAGTAAATCTCTTCCTCTAAACAGTGACTAGTTTTCCAAGCAGGGCACAAAGACAAAAACAGCTATAGGGGAACAGAGTTAATCTTCAAGCATTCACTCAGTTTACTCAGTATGAAGTAACGACTGTGACCTTCCTTCAGGGCAGACCACCTATAGACCTCTGACAATATGTTGTTAACATATGTCAACCCTCTGGCCCCGTATCTCTGAGGAAGGGCGGCATGCCCTTGGATCTCAGGCTTCACAGGGTGTACTGCTTCACAGAAAAGGCCTAAGGAATTTTCCAAAGAGCCTAACTCTGTGAGTAACCCAGGGGGGTCCAAGCGTCTTAAGCCTCTGGAAGAAAAGCATGTCATTTTAAACTCATACTGAATTTACTTTGTGTGCTTGATGTAGGATAAGTTGATTTCTAAATATTATCCTACAAGACCCAAAGCGAGTCTCTTGAACGCAGTGCATAAGTGAGTCACATTTTAAAAATCCATCTACCAATATGTCTTTTAACTAGAGAACTCAATTCATGTATTTACATCTGTTATTTTTCTATTTTCTGTATGTTGTGTCTTTTCTGATCCTCAGTTCCTCAATTACCACCTTCTTCCACTCTTTTTTTTTTTTTTTTTTTTGCAGTTTTTGGCCGGAGCTGGGTTTGAACCCACCACCTCCGGCATATGGGGCCTGCGCCCTATCCCTTTGAGCCACAGGTGCCACCCTACCATTACCACCTTCTTTTCTGTTAAATATATCTTTCTATTGTAACAGTTAAATTCCCTTATAGTAGATATATTTTACCATCTACTTCTGAATTATTTTCCTAGTAGTTTTCCTAGTGATTACCATTAATATCTTAAGGTCAGTTGATTAACAGCTTAGTTCCATCCGTGACCTTAATTCCTCTTTGCCATATAAAATAATTTATTCGCAGGTCCCAGGGATTAGGTGTGGACACTGAAGGGGTCTTTATTCCGCCTCCCACAGGCACCTAAAAGTCAACATGTCCAAGAGCCTTTTATTAAACATGTGCACACAAACCCATAACCTACACACACACACACACACACACACACACACACACACACACACACGCTAATGTATCCTACAAGATAAATAAGCAAATGGCAAACTCCTGGTGCCCTTCCAGGCCTTCCTCATCTCGGCAGCTGGCAGAGCCTCCAGCCTTGTTGCTGAAGTCAGACCTGCAGTTCTATTAACACTTTCCCTTTTCCAGCTCTCAAATCACATTCACCACTGAGCCCTAGTAATTTACCTCTAAAAAATCTGGGTAATTGCCCATTGCTTTGTGTTTCTACTTCCATTACTAGACAAGTGTTTATCAACCTTTTCTTTATTGTCACTACTCAAGAAGCATTTTTCCATCTTTTTTCTAATTGCCCCACCCATGAAATGTTAATACCACTGATAGATTCTACAACTGTGGTTTACTCAGGAAGGATTAAGAAGGATGGGGTAAAGTTTTCAAGTTAAAAAGAGAATTAAAAGTTCTAAAGCTGTCAACATTTAACTTCTTTTAACTTAACTTTAAAACTTAATTTTAAAATGTTGAGTAAATTCAAATATAACATATATGCTTAAATAAGTTATACCAAATTGCATATGCAAATCAGCAATTTATAGAAACATACCATAACAGCAATGGGATCAAAATTGTAAAAAAATCATTCAAATTATATTTTCCAGCAAAACTACTAAAAAGTTAATTTTTTTCTTTTTTTTAGACAGAATATCAAGCTGTCGCCCTGGGTAGAATGCTGTCACAGCTCACAATAACCTCAAAGTCCTGGCTTAAGCCATTCTCTTGCCTCAGAGCCTCCCAAATAGCTATTTTTTCTTCCTTTTTTTTTGGCAATTGTCGTTGTTTAGCTGGCCAGGACCGGGTTCGAACCTGCCACCCTCGGTGTATGTGGCTGGCGCCCTGCCAATTGAGCCACAGGCGCCACCTAAAAAATCAATTTCTTAAAAATTATTTCTACTGAACTTAAGTTTTGTTTTATATAAGATAATCTTTTAACTCATTTATCTGCTAGATACCCATTCAGAAATGGTTGGCAGTTTTTCTTTTTAGCATTTGACAAAACAAGCGATGAGATGATTAACTTTTGTCAAATTAAATCATAAACTATAAATTATTTTAGTTTAATTCTGAAAACCCAATGTATACCCAAAAGCACGAGTATCGAACATAAACAGCATCCCCACGGTGGTCAGTAGCAGCCCACAGCCAAGGTGAGGCCACCTCCTGCAGTAGGACTTCAAGATGAGATTCGTGCAAGAGAAAGTCCTCCCGCCACCCCCATCCACCCCTCAGAGTTCTGCATCACTGCACACATCTCTGTGTATCTTGCATAAATTCCATGCCAGTGCTGCTCATGGGATACCTCGAAACAACACCAAAACCAAACGATAGAAATTAAATTCTAAGCAATAAGATTTTATCAGTTCCTGTTAAGCATCAGGGGGCCACAGACTACTGTATAGCTAAGATTTCTTTTGCCTGCCTCATGAACCATATTTTCCCTATCGAGAGAGATCTCACTCCTACAGAGAGTTCAAACTCTAATAATTAACATCCCCATTTCTAAAACATCTCACTAAGCCTCAAAGTCTCTTTCCAGCTTTTCTAGTCTGTTCTTCACAACGATGACAGATGATTTCCTGAAACATAAAACCTGATCACTCCATTTCCTTCAATGCTTTCAGCTGTTCTCAGAATAAAACCCAATGCCTGACACTGCCTGGAAATCATTCCCGACGTGCTCCTAACTCCAGGGCGGGTCCTGCGGCAGCTTCCAACCCTCTCTGCTCTCCAGCACCAAAGGTCTTCAGTTCATCAAAGCACACTCATGCCATGGGGACGTTGTTCACACTGTTCTTCTGCCTGGAAGCTTCTTCTCTGCCTTCTTTGCTTACCTAAAGGCTATTTCTTCAGAATTCTGCTTAATTATTCTTTCCTCAAGGAATCCTTTACTGTTACTCCCAATTTCACCAAATCTGCTTTTAATAAACTATGATTCAGTCCTACCCTCCCTGGACCACAATTATCACAACTGTAATTCTGTATTTATTTATACTGTTAGTTTTATATTCTCTAAGCTTTACAGTTAATTTTATTTTATTATTAAATCATAGCTGTGTACATTAATGTGATCATGGGGCACCATACACTGGTTTTATAGACCATTTGACATATTTTCATCACACTGGTTAACACAGCCTTCCTGGCATTTTCTTAGTTATTGTGTTAAGACATTTATATTCTACATTTACTAAGTCTCACATGTACCCTTGTTACAGTTAACTTTTTTTCAACAATATTTCCCTGTTTCTAACACAACTCTGATACTTACTAGGTGCTCAATGAATTCATTTAGTCAATGCATAATCTATGAATTAATTGTGTTTTAAAGATCTTGAGTAGTTCAATTAAGTAAGAAATCAATGAGAACCATATCATAATAGTCAGTAAAGACTTGATGGGGTAAAAGTAAAACTGATGTGAGTATAAACTATAATAACAAATAATATGACCCTACTAAATTGCATTTTGGAAATCTTAAAAGTCTAATTAAACAAACTGTGTGAGAGTTGTCATGTGGTCACCTTAGAATGTTAACACAGAGTGAATGTTAAAACTGTTCTAAATATAATGACTCTTTAATACATCAGACTCCATCCTGGGAACTCACAGCGCCTCAGGGACTTCTTTTGAACCACAATTATCACAGTACAACAAGGCTTCCTTTTGGGGTCTGTCAAAAATGCTGCAATAGCATTTTTCCTCCCAGCTTTCTGTGCTGTGGGCTGAAAAGCACCCTGGAACATGAGCAGGCTGGGAAACACAGCTCTCACAAGCCTTAGGCTGGAGGCAGGTACAAACCTCCATCCACTGACAATGGCTTTCACGCCCCTTATGCAACAAGCGTTTGATGCTGTCCCTCTGAGGACAGCATTAATATAGTGGGAAATATGACAGGTTTAAGCTAGAAATTTGGGATTTAATACTGCCTCCTTTTTTTAACTAGTTGGACAACCTTGGAAAACGCATTTGACCTTGCTAAACTAGATAAGAAGTTGAAACATTTTCACTATTCAGTGTCTCCTGTTAATAATTTTCAATTATGAATCTTGGGCTTCAAAATACTTTCAAAGATTCACTTATTGAGCAATAATTGTTTCATTTCTGTTTTTGTTAAAAATGATGACAAATCTCTAGGGGGATTAGGAATGGCAGTAAACAAAACCAGGCAACTGTGGGAGGCACAGGCAGCGGGTCTAGGAGATGCAGTCTGTTCAACTAATCCATGCTCCATTTTTTTTTTTACATTTATTCTGCACTTTATTTCTATTATTAGTACATTGGGATATACGATGAAATGATTATACAACTCACCATAGTGGAGCATCCATGGGAGCCCTGAGCTTGTTTTCCTACAACTAGATGGTCCAATCTTGTGTTTACAGCCACGCCCCAGCAGTGGCGTCACAGCCCCAGCTCCACCTCAGATCATCAGGCCTCACAAGGAACAAGCAACCTAGATCCCTTGGATGCACCATTTACAGAAGGGTTCTCTCTCCTGTGGGCATCCAAATGGGGGCAAAAGAGGTCAAACTCTTGCTCTTTGCGGATGATATAACCTTATACTTAGAGAACCCCAGAGACTCCATCACTAAGAGTCCTGGTAGTGATCAAGAAAATCAGTAACGTCTCAGGGTACAAAATCAATGTCCATAAATCAGTAGCCTTTGTATATGCCAACAAAGCCAAGTTGAGAAACTAACCAGAAACACAATTCCCTTGACAGTAGCTTCAAAGGAAATTAAATACCTAGGAATATACCTAACAAAAGAGGTGAGGGACCTCTACAAAGAGAATTACAAAACCCTAAGAAAAGAAATAGCAGAAGACACTAACAAATGGAAGAGCAGACCATGTTCCTGGCTGGGAGGAATCAACATTGTTAAAATGTCTATACTTCCCAAAGCAATCTACAGATTCAATGCAGTACCCATTAAATTACCAACATCATACTTTGAAGAACTGGAAAAAATAGTTCTTTGTTTTGTATGGAACCAGAAGAAACCCTGTATAGCCAAGGCAATGTTTACCAATGCCCCATTTTTATGGAACAAGGATTATATGATTGAGCATGTCAGGGGAGGAAAAAAAGTCCAGCAAGAGTATGATTTTGTCTAGGCATTTTGAAATATTTAAAAACAGTCACAATACCCCATTGCTAACTTTTTAATTATTCAAAGATGTCAGGCCAGACACTACAGCACAAGCTGACACCTGAGGTCCCTGGGACAAGTATGCTCCAAAAGGAATTTCTATTAAATGAGCTCTGGGTTCCTAACTTCTGTAATCAAATTATAAAAATAGATTTTTTGAGGGCAAGGGAGGGTTATCCCTTGTACATATAAAATTCCATGTAAAAGACAAAAAAAATAAATTATGCAATTCAAGAGAAAACATCTTTCTTGCAAATGCATATTCAAAAATTAACTTATAAATATATGCTCTCAGTGGTTTAAATTCATTTGCATCATACATTCTCAATGGGAGCACTACTGCACACAATTGGGCAAAAATTATTTCTTGGGAGATGTTTAAAAAATTGTAATATCACAATGGTACATGGCTATCCAAAGCTCAACCATACCTGATACAATCTCATTCCTTAATGGTATTTAATTCCTCTTGTTGGGTTTAGAATTTGGGGAAGAGGGTTTCACTTCAGCATCAGTGACATTGAATTCATATAAAGTACACAAAACACATGCCAGACCAATGCTACAAAACCATATGGCTGTGAATCCTGGACTTTCTCTTGCTCAGCTGTTCAGTCACAAAATCATACTTTGAGAAGCAGCCTGTGGATGGACATGGGTTGGTTTTGACCTTGTGACTCCTGTTTGTATTTGTTCCTCACACTTTCATGTTAAATGAAAGTTAAATGAAAATAATTTAATTTTATTATTTAATTCAGCAAAAAATTATTCGATCCATTATTAGTTACATCAAGCGCTAAAAAAAGTCACCAATTCCTGAATAAAATTTAGCATCTAAGTTAAAAGTTATATTCTCTATCAAGAAAAAGTCTAAAGTTTACTAAAAATAATGTTTAAGAAATTAATTTTTTAATTATTTTACTTTTGCTGGGAAACTAATAGTTTTGAGTGATTTTTTTCAAATTTTGATTACATTGCTTATCATTATTATGTATTTATGTAAATTTCCAGGATTTGTCCCCTCTCTTGAATTTAGTTCCTTTAGCATTTTTTTCACTCAATATCTGGCTTTTTAAAAATGACTTTCTTAGTTTATCCTATTTTTTTCTAGTTAAAGGTAAACGTGATTGCCACAGTATTCCATATCCTACGTGGAGCAGAATGCCATTCATTTTAATTTTGCCATTTTGACAGAGGAAAAACATCAGCAGGACACAAGGCTTTTATATCTTTGATAAGGAAGAAGCAGTGCAGCAGCGTCTGAGGTGAGAGTCACCTCTCCAGTCTAAAGACACCGGCACATTGGGCAATTTACGCTAAAGGGAGTTTCCATGGAGGAGGAAGTAGCCAATATGGATATTTTTCACATGGGTCACAACACTTGGGACAATGCTGAATCTCAGACTATGGGGCTCAAGCTCCTTTAATATTTCTGCTGTAACATCAGATAACCTTCACCTTCAAGCTACAATCTACTATAGTTTTCTTTTAGGATCAAAAGCACACATGAAACCTCCTTAGAGAGTTTTCTCTTTGGTCCAGGAAAAGTTGTTAGCCAAACTAGGGTAATAGATAAACTTGATCGAAAATCTAGGGAGGAGCTCTAGCTTCTGAGGTCCCTGTGTGGTGACCCTGTGTGGGGCACAGATCATGGAGGCCCAGAGCCAGCCTGGCAGAGTATGTATCTTTCTGAAGTTGTGTGTTCTGACAAGTCACGCTTTCCCACGGCAAATCCTCCTTACAGAACTTGTCATCAAAGCTGCCAGATGGCCAGTCGAGGACTTATTGCTAAAGAACAGTCTTTATCCCACTGCAACACATCAGGTGTCTGGGGAATAAACACCATGCACTCAGCTTCCTCTGATGTGTCTGATGTGACCAAATTCCACCATGGGATGGAAATGAACATGATCTCCACAGCTTCTGGACGTTACCTTGCACTTATTTCTCTTTTGTCTTTCCTGCTGGACAAAATGCACGTATAAGGAACGAAAGTGGATCAGGCTTCTCCAACCAAGATATAGAAGGCACATAACAAGGGTGAGCGAGCAGACAGGACACTGCAACAGTTGGTCATGGAACCACCATATCAACCCTGAGTTCTTCACACGAGGGAAAAAATTAACTTCTATTTTCTTAGCCACTATTATTTGGGGGTTTGATGTTCACAGCCAAGTCTAAGTCTGTCTGATACACAGGGTGTGATGAAGCTGCCAATGTTGGGTGTAGAAAACAAGATAAAGGAATAGGGAATGAGAAAAGGGGTTTAGGGTTTCCCCAGGCTTTAGCTAGTTAAAAAATGAGAAGCCCTGGGTACGGCCATGGCCAAAAAAAGAAAAAAAAAAAAAAAGAGTAAATGAATGAATGAAAAAAGAAATAGAAAAAAATTTAAGAAGAAGATGTAAGCTGGGGCAACCCAAGAGAAGTAGAGGGCTCAAATACAGCAGCCTTCCCCACTGTGGGAGTCCCTGACCAAAGTTCTTCTCTACGCATAAACTTTGGATGAGTTAAACTTTAGTCTTAAAAACAACAAAAGCTTGTTTCTCACTCACTCCCCACGTCTATCTTGGGTCAGCTGGGAGCTCTGCTCATTTTAATAATTCGGGGACCCAGGCTGAGAGAAGCTCATCTCGGTGTGTTCTTCCTGGCTCAGAGCAGCAGGAAAAAGGGAATATGGCGAGTCACACACAGGCCGTTAATGACGATGCTCGCCATGGCCGGACTGTTCACAACAGGTAAGAGACAGAAGCATCCTAAATTTCCACTGAGGAATGAATGAATAAAATGTGGTAGTTCATACTATGGATTTACCTTGAAGACATTCAGGTCTTCAATGGGACACGCAGCCATCAGATTCATAGGGACAGAAAGCATAACAGAATAGTGGTTACCAGGGGCTGGGGATACAGAGTTGTGTGATGGGTACAGAGTTTCAGTTTTGCAAGATTAAAAAATTCTGTGTGGGTGGGACACAATTAAAAGAGGGGCTTTACTTAACAAATGCAAACAATGTAAGCTAATTGGCTGTGCCCTCAAATAACCTGAACACAACCAGTTACAGATTCCTTTGTTCCTTCCCACCTCCCACTGCTTCACTTGACTAGCCTAAAAAAAAGTAGGCAGAACGGAAAACACAGAGCAATCATTGGCCTGAAAGAATTTTGATGTTAGACTAGGCTGAAGTTTAAACCCAGGTGAGACCCGACTCTCAAAACTCACAGAGCTAGTGCCCTGGGATCTTTGCCCATGTTGTTGTAGGGAAAAAACAGACCCGGCAGACGTAGCAAGGGTGTGGCCTCTTCCTAACCTCCCCTTTCCAGACCTCGGGCCAGCGCATCTCACAGTCAGACGCACACCACACACAGAAGCCGGGCACCGTGGGTCTCCCATACCCTCGGCTCAGGGAGGACGGCAAGGGGGAGCAGGGGCCACCCTCTACAGCAGCAAAAAAGTGCATTTTTAATCATTTTTATCCCTGTCTACTTCAAAGTCATTTTAAGAGCTTTACATTACAGGTGTGTACGGACCCTAGGGATTCTGGAAAAGTTATAAATTTTCCAAGTCCAGAGTCCCCGATGACTCAGACTTTCTTTCCTTCTTTAATTTAAAACCAAAATTATACCCTTTTTCCTCTAAGTAAAGGACAGAGTTTGACAAAAATCTATAAAATGTCAAAGACAGAAGGTTCAACACAAGTTTATATTATATCATAGGTGTAAAAACCTAGCATAGGATGTAATGAAATGAAGCAACTCAGTAACTATTAGCTGAGCTCAGGAGTTCAAGACCAGCCTGAGCAAGAGTGATACCCCATCTCTACTAAAAATGGGAAAACAAGTCGGGCATTGTGGTAGGGATGTCCATAGTCCCAGCTACTCAGGAGGCTGAGGCAGGAGGATCGCTTGAGCCCAAGAGTTTGCGGTTGCTGTGAACTGTGATGATATCACAACACTCTACCTCAGGGCAAAGGAGTGAGACTCTGTCTCAAAAAATAAATAAATAAAATAACTGTTACCTGTTACTACTATCAAAGCTAATGTTCCTCTTTTAAGACAATTGGAGGCAGTCCCCTTCCATCCTACATCTATATTTTCTTATGGACTCCCCTGTGACTATTCTTCCTAAATATCTACTTCTCTCCATACCTATGAGAACTACCTTAGTTCCAGTAATCATTATTTCTCACAAGGTAAATGGCAGACCCTGAGTCCCCTTCTTACTGTGTGAACTTGGGGAAGTTCTGTACCCTTTCCAGAGATGAATTTTAGCTGCTTTATTGCAGTGAATCAAACTGTGTGCCTCAGTCTCCTCAGCAGTACAATGGGGTTAATAGCATACCCTCCTTGTATGATGATTGTGAAGTGCAAATGAGTTAATGCAGGTAAAGTACGAGGAATCAGATCTGAAACACCATGAAGGCCCAATAAATGGCAGTGTTTATTATTGTTGTTGTTGTTACATCTAACTCCCATCTCCACCAGGAGAACTCATGAAAGTTATTAACCTTTACCATTTCTAAACTGTCAGACTCTAAAATTCCTACAATCTCTTAGCCAGGGTGGTTGCAACCACCGACAGTAGATTCAGAATCTTTTCTTACTGATCAGTCTGCAGAAAGAGATGTACCAATCAGATCTTAACATTGTTAAGTGGCAGCATATGATAGTGGTTAAGTACACGACCTTGAGAGCATCAGTGCTATTACTTTTGAGGTTGATCTGGGAAAGTTATATCACTGCCCTATGTCTCTATTTCCTCACTGGCAAATTGGAGGAAAATGTTGACCTCATAAGGCTGTTGGGAACACTTAACAAAGCATGCAAGGGCCAGGCACGTACACACTTGATGATTTATTGGTTGATTTCATCATTATTATTGCAGATGTTTTTCATCCTATGGAGGTACTTATTTTGTAACATGTTATTGCTTTCTAGTTTTTTGAGAAAGTTGAGGAATCAGGTCTGGAATCTGAAATAATTTTTCGACTTTCAGGATGTACAGCCAAAGTCAAGGTACTGAATGTTTTCTCCCCTCCCAGTTAGAGTTCTAAGCTAGCCAGACCCAGTTCATATGAATGTCAGGTGGGTAGCTCTTTGTTTTTGTTTATTTGATACTTTCACTACCTGATATTTCTTGGTACCCATGATGAAATATTTGTTCTATGATCCCAGGTTGTTTAAAACAAAACTACAACAATAATAAATTAACAACAGTGAAACAACACATCAATTCACCATCAGAAATTGCTACTTGCCTTTAGTTTGGAATATGTGAGATGTCTCATCACTATTTTGGGGCTTAAATACTCAAGTTTGTAACTCACTGAATCAATATTACATGTACATAAGCCCTAATAGTTCCAGCGGCAGTTGCTTTAAACTTAGAAGCAATCTTTGGCTCTTCTTACAGTGGAAGTTCTTGCAGGAATTTGTAGTAATGGCCGTAACCACTAGAATACTCACACAGCCTTTGTAAACCCCAGTTCCATTTACGGTGCTGTTGGTGTCCACAGAAAACCACCTGTGCAGTATGAATGCTTTCCCTTTGCTTTCTTACTTCTGTAAGGTGGCAAACCCTACAATACAATAATAATAAAAAAAAAAGAATCATAGAAAAGGAAGGCTTTTCTCCTAAGTTTCCAGTGAAATATCGCACTGTGTGTACTGGCAGCGTACACAATGGCAGGTTCATTCCTGCTGTGGAATCACTCCTTGGCCTGTTTAACCTGTTAAACATGATGAATCTACTCTTACTGGGGTTAGGTGATATCTCAAAGTAGTTTTGATTTGCATTTCTCTGAGGATTGAGGATGATGAGCTTTTTTTCATGTGTTTGTAAATTGTGCGTCTGTCTTTGGAGAAGTTTCTCTTAAAGTCCCTTGCCCACCCGCATTTCTCTGAGGATTAAGGATAATGAGCTTTTTTTCATGTGTTTGTAGATTGTGTGTCTGTCTTCTTTGGAGAAGTTTCTCTTCAAGTCCCTTGCCCACCCTGAGATGGGGTCACGTGTTCTTTTCTTGCTAATATGTTTGAGTTCTCTGTGGATTCTGGTTATTAGACCTTTATCAGAGGTATAACCTGCAAATATTTTCTCACATTCTGAGGGTTGTCTGCTTGCTTTATTTACTATGTCCTTGGCTGTGCAGAAGCTTTTTAGTTTGATCAGGTCCCAGTAGTGTATTTTTGATACTGCTTCAATTGCCTGGGGAGTCCTCCTCATAAAATATTCACCCAGGCCAATTCCTTCAAGAGTTTTCCCTGCACTTTCTTCAAGTATTTTTATAGTTTCACGTCTTAAGTTTAAATCTTTTATCCAGTGAGAGTCTATCTTAGTTAACGGTGAAAAGTGTGAGTCCAGTTTCAATCTTCTACAGGTCGCCAGCCAGTTCACCCAGCACCATTTGTTAAATAGGGAATCTTTTCCCCACTGAATGTTTTTAATTGGCTTGTCAAAGAGCAAATAACGTTAAGTAGCTGGATTCATCTCTTGGTTCTCTATTCTGTTCCAGACATCTACTTCTCTGTTTTTGTAACAAAATCCCCAAACCAGAGACGCTGGTGTGGATGTGGAGAAAAGGGCACACTTCTACACTGCTGGTGGGAATGCACACTAATATGTTCCTTCTGCAAGGATGTTTGGAGAATACTTAGAGACCTAAAAATAGACCAGCCATTCGATCCTATAATTCCTTTACTAGGTTTATGCCCAGAAGACCTAAAATCACAATATAACAAAGACATCTGTACCAGTATGTTTATTGCAGCCCAATTCATAATTGCTAAGTCATGGAAGAAACCCAAGTGCCCATCGACCCACGAATGGACTAGCAAATTGTGGTACATGTATACCATGGACTATTATGCAGCCTTAAAGAAAGATGGAGACTTTACCTCTTTCGTGTTTACATGGATGGAGCTGGAACATATTCTTCTTAGCAAAGTATCAAGAATGGAAGAAAAAGTATCCAATGTACTCAGCTCTACTATGAAGCTAAATTATAGCTTTCACATGAAGGCTATAACCCAACTATAGCACAAGACTTTGGGAAAGGGCCAAGGAAGGGGAAGGGAGGGGGGAGGTTTTGGTGGAAGGAGGGTAATGGGTGGGTCCACATCTATGGTGCATCTTAGAATGGGTACAGGCGAAACTTACTAAATGCAGAATGCAAATGCCTACATAAAGTAAGAAAATGCCATGAAGGCTACGTTGAACAGTTTGATGAGAACATTTCAGATTGTATATGAAAGGAGCACATTGTACCCCTTGATTGCACTAATGTACACAGCTATGATTTAACAATGAAAATAAATAAATTTAAAAATATGTAATCATGTTTTATTCTAAGTATCTAACACAGCATCTAACACGATGAACTTTAACAGAATTAGTTGATATGCATTTTACATGTCTTTTATATTTTATCTTATTTTTATTTATAAACTTTGTGTAGGATTCATTTATGTTCTGTAAAAAGTATGTTTTATTTTGCAATTTTAGCTTCAAAATAAACTCTTCTTTTTATGACTAAAAAAAAGAAAATAACCCCATTTCTCTGTGAGCAAGAGACTTGAACAGAAACTTGTCTGATGAAGACAGGCACATGGCCTACAAACACATGGAAAAATGCTCTTCATCCTTAATCATCAGAGAAATGCAAATCAAAACCACTTTGAGATATCATCTAACTCCAGTAAGATTAGCCCACATTACAAAATCCCCAAACTACAGATGTTAGCATGGATGTGGAGAGAAGGGAACGTTTCTACACTGCTGGTGGGAATGCAAGCACATATGACCTTTTGGAAAGAAGTTTGTAGAACACTCAAGGAACTAAAAGTAGACCTACCATTCGATCCTGCATTTCCTCTACTAGGTATAAACCCAGATGATCAAAAATTGTTTTATGACAAAGAGATTTGCACCAGAATGTTTATTGCAGTCCAATTCATAACAGCCAAGACATGGAAACAGCCCAAGTGCCCATCATCCTAGGAATGGACTAACAAATTATGGTACATGTACATCATAGAATACTATGCAGTCATAAAAAAAGATGGAGACTTCACATCTTTTATGTTTACCTGGATGGAGCTGGAACATATTCTTCATAGTAAAGTATCTCAAAAATGGAAAAAAAAAAAGTACCCAATGTACTCAATACTATTATGAAATCAACATATAAACACCTCCACATTCATAATAGGAAAACTTAACTATAGTCCATAAAGTAGAAGAGAAGAGAAGAGAGAGGGGAGGGGGATATAAGAGGAGGAAGGATATTTTGGGGGACCTCACCCAAAGTGCATAATGCAATGGTACATTTCAAAACTATTAAGAAATAAGTACAATTGTGATGGATGTGTTACTTAGTTCAATGTAAGCATTTCACACTGTATATTGGAGCAGTACCCTGAACCCCATAAATGCATCAATGTGCAAAGTTATGATTTCATTAAAGAATGAAACAAAAAAACAGAACCTGACCACCTCAGAATTACTTACTCAAGGCTTTGTCAGTTTGTGGATTCCCAGACTACGGTCCTTCATATTGGCTGAGAATAAACATCTTTATTTATTTGTTTGTTTATTTATTTATGACAGGGTTTGGCTCAGAATAATCTTATTTATTTATTCATTTATTTTAGACAGATAATCACATTTTTGCCCTCTGTAGAGTGCAATGGCATCATAGCTCACAACAACCTCCCAACCTAAAACTCTTGGGCTCAAGCAATTCTTTTGTCTCACCTTCCAAGTAGCTGGGACTACAGGCACCCACCACAATGCTTCACTATGTTTTAGAGACTGTTTCTCACACTTGCTGAGGCTGGTCTTGAATCTGTGAGCTCAGGCAATCCACCCGCCTAAGCCACCTAGAGTGCTAGGATTACAGGTGTGAGTCACTACGTCCAGCCAGAATAAACCTCTTGAATTAATTTTACAGGACTGGGTGTGGTGGCCCTCTATAATCTCAGCACTTTGGGTTGCCAAGGCAGGAAGATCACTTAAGACAAGGAGTTCAAGACCAGACAGGACATCACAGTGGAACCCTGACCCTACCAAAAAGTAAAATAAAAATGTTTATTCATTATTTTATAGATTTTGTTATTTTCTGCTACCATACCCTTCCTTTCACATTAGGCCTGCAGCATCCTAACAAGGTAAGATAGTTAGAGGTGCCCTATTATAAGTGACTCAGAATGTGAGTCTGGAACCTGCTAAGTCCAATGGCCCCCAAACTAGCTTTAATTTGACATCAATTGCAAGTTGAAGGTTTCCTAAGTTTTGATAATTCCTGCCTGGATTAAACATAACTCGATAATATCTGTTATATTCAGAGATATGATTTATCTCTGAGATATTCAAATCAAAGAAGGAAGCACATAGAAGAGGGCCAGTAGAATTACAAGCACCAGGTTCTAGTTGTGAGCTCCCAGGATACTCACGGACAGTAGTACCTTCTGCTGGTAGCACTGGGTGATACAATTCATGCAATATGGCACATCTACCCAAGCTTAGTGTCCAGTGCTTTTTCTTGAGGGGCTCAGTGAAGTCAACCTGGTTGATCACCTGCATGGCTAACTTTGGTCTCCACCAAACTGGCAGTAAAACATTTAACCTTCAGTCTTTGATCATTTTCTTTTTAAATTTCCTAAAGTAAATTAAAATAATTCTCCAGCCAGGCGTGGTGGCTCCCGCCTGTAACCCTAGCATTCTGGGAGGCCAAGGTGTGTAGATCACTTCAGCTCAGGAGGTCAAGACCAGCCTGAACAAGAGTGAGACCCCGTCCCTAAAAAAATTAGCTTACAAAATGTGTAATGTAAATGTCTCAACATAATAACTAAGAAAATACAAGGAAGGCTATGTTAACCAGTGTGATGAAAATATGTCAAATGGTATATAAAACTAAGGTATGGTGCCCCATGATTGCATTAATGTACACAGCTATGATTTAATAATAAATAATAAAAATAAATAATGAGGCATCATGGTGGTTGTCTATAGTTCCAGCTACTCGGGAGGCTCAGACAAGAGGATCACTTGAGCCCAGGAGTTGGAGGTTGCTGTGAGCTATGACGCCACAGCACTCTACCAAGGGAGACAATGTGCGACTCTGTCTAAATAAATACATAAATAAAATAGGCTAGGTTCACATAGCTCAGTGGTTAAGGTACTGGCCACATGCACCGGGGCAGTGGGTTAGATCCCAGCCTGGACCAGCTAAACAACAATCACATTGACAACAACATAAATAGACGGGTGTTGTCCTGGGCACCTGGAGTCCCAGCTACTTGGGAGGCTGAGGCAAGAGAATCACTTAAGCCCAAGAGTTTGAGGTTGCTGTGAGCTGTGACACCATAGCACTCTACCAAGGGTGACAGTGAGATTCTGTCTTAAAAAACATAATAAAATGAAATAATTCTCATGTAATCCAGCTATTTATTCGATATAAAATCCAAAATAAATAATTTCAATAGAGTCAGTGTGTTTTAAAACAATCCCTTTAGTCATTAAAAATACTCAGATAAAGGCTTGGTGCCTGTAGCTCAGGGGCTAGAGCACCAGCCATATACACCAGAGCTGGTGGGTTAGAATCCAACCTAGGCCTGCCATACAACAATGATAACCACAACCAAAAGATAGCTGGACATTGTGTTGGGTGCCTGTAGGCCCAAATATTTAGGAGGCTGAGGCAAGAGAATCACTTAAACCCAAGAGTTGGAGGTTGCTGTGAGCTGTGATACTATTGCACTCTATGCAGCGTGACAACTTTGAGGCTCTGTCTGGGGAAAAAAAAAAAAAAAAACTAAAAAAACAGGTATGAAAAACAATGACCACGAAAAAGAGATAAGCAGTGAATGTCGGTTTGTTGGAGAAATACAAATGCACAAGGACAAACCATGTGTTACTTGCTAAATGAATGAGGCAACCATGGCCTCAGCCCATGGAGGCCACCAGGGGGTGCTGAGGATCGTCTCAAAGGACTTAAAGAAGCCCAGGTGGTTCAAATTTAATAGACCCTGCATGGCTGATCCCTGGCTCATAGAAAACGTTACAGCAACCATTTCTTCTCATGGGGAAAATGCACAGCACACAGACTCCCTGGGCCTACCCCACCGTGCAGCTGCTCTCAAGGCTGAGGACCCGGGCGGTGGAAGGGGGTGGGAAAGGGCTCGGATTTGCATAAAGCACCATACAACAAACACCCTCTGTGCAGGAAGCTAGGTAGGAAGTAAGGAGCCATCAGAGAGTCCAACATCCACTTCAGGGCAGGCGTTTCTTCCAAAGGCTGCACCATGGCCTGAACTCTTCTCCTCCTCCACTCCCTCCTCTTCTTCCTCTTCACCTGCTGCCCAGGTTCATAGAGGTTTCAAACACCAGCCTTCGGAGGGATCCTTCTGCCTTTGTTCCTCATTCCTGATACCTTTCTCTTTTTGGTTTCAGGGTCCAGTTCTCAAGCTGTGGTGATTCAGGAGCCTTCACTGACTGTGTCCCAGGAGGGACAGTCACCCTCACTTGTGGCTCCAGCACTGGAGCAGTCACTACTGGTCATTATCCACATTGGTTCCAACAGAAATCTGACCAAGCTCCCAGAGCAATGATTTATGATATAAGCAACAAACTGTCATGGACCCCTATCTGGTTCTCAGGCTCCCTCATTCCAGGCAAAGCTGTCCTGACCCTGTCAGGTGCCCAGACGAAGGACAAGGCTGAGTACTACTCCTGGCTGCTCTACATTGGTGTTCAGAAAAGTGACAGACCCCAAAGAGGAACCAAGACATAAACCTTCCCTGGCCCTTGTGATGTGCAGATCCCATAATCAGGCACATCAGTGCTCGAGGCAGCCTCCATATGGACCAGCAATTGACAGGGGACAGGAAGGGTCTGAACTGACTCCAATTCCACCTTGAGGCCTGAGATGGAGGAAACATGGAAATGACTTGTGGGTGGTTCAGGAAAAGCAGAACCCAATTGTTTTATAATCCAGAAGGAACAGTAGATACTGGATCAGATCAAAGGGTTGAAGTCAAGCACATTTCCTCCACAGAAGAGCATCCCTTAGTTTGGCAAGGTGGCTTACGCCTGTCATCCCAGCACCCAGGGATTAGGACTGTAACAAACTGGTCAATAGACACAGGTGTTCAACATAAGGATCTAGGCCTAAGGTACCTATACGTACATGTGGTGCATGTCTGGTCTACGAAAATCAGAGCAACTTAAGGAGGGGGTCAGTGTAGGGAGGTGGTCAACTGTGAGGGTTCTACTGTATTTTGAATATGATCAGTGATATTAAATTCTACCTACTATAAACTCATCACTGGCATTGACTGAGCATTTATAATATGCTGGTACAATTATATACATCATCTTATTTGCTATAATTTTCATAACAACACTCGAAAGTAGGTTCTATTTTTAATCTCATTTTATAAATGGGGGAACAGAATCTACTTTTATAAATGCAGCCAATCCTATCCCCAAACGTCCCCACAGTAAAGACACTTCACAGAAACTTGATGAAGACCCTCATGCACATCAGGAATGATGAACAGACATCCGAGAGGCAGTGCCTTGCATAGTCCACCTCTTTCTCAGTTGCTCCTAATAAATCACAGCACTCTGACCCCTCTACACAGACTTCACCTGGTGGATCTCCATCCAGTTCTTCAGCGAGACCCCGCAATTTTTATTTGTAACTGTCCTTAATGAATAAATCTGCTTTTCATCTCTGGGCATCTTGATTTACCTCTACGATTATGGAAGGATATTCATGATATACAACGTGGAATGAGAAATTCGTACCTTAGATCGGTATAGCCATATTGGACTCTTTTTTTATTTCTTTCATTTCTTTTTTTTTTTTTGTCATCCTTGGTAGAGTGTTGTGGTGGCCCAGCTCACAGCAACCTCAAACTCTTGGGCTCAAGCAATTTTCTTGCCTCAGCCTCCTAAGGAGCTGGGACTACAGGTACCACCACAACATCCAGCTATTTTCAGAGACAAGGTCTCACTCTAGCTCAAGCTGGTCTGGAAGCTGTGAACTAAGGCAATACGCCTCCCTCAGACTAACAGAGGTGCATAAAGCACCTCGCCAAGGTGCATTATATAAATACATGTGCACACAAAATTATTCTGCAATTATATATCCCAATTCATTATTTCTCTAAAGAATAGGATTAAAGGCACCGTTTTTGGTAAATAATATCTATATTTTTAAAATGTAACCTTAGTTTATTATATGTGTTAAAGGAAAAAAAAGAGGTCCTTTACAGACACCCCGAGGTGTGAGAACTTGTAAAGCTTAGTCAAGAAGCAAGCAGTATACACAACTGGAAAATGTGTCAAAAAGAAAAAAGAAATCCTTCTGAAGCAACTGGTATCTGCCTCTGTTCTGTGGCACTGCTCACTCTATGATGTAAAAAAATGAGCATTTAGGTTCTAAGCATACTACTCTCGACCTCTCTGGTGGGATCAAAGGGTTACCAAGGCTAAGAATGTATAAATTTTTAAGACCATACTCAGAATTCCAAAAGGAAGAAAGGTAAGTTGTGCGGGTGTGTGGAAGAAAAAGAACTGAAGACAGTCAGTCTGCCAGGAAGGGGAGTAACCAGGTGCCGAAAGGAAAGGCAGGAGAAAACCACCACTACTGGCAGATGCCAGGATTTCACGTACAGGAAGTCCCAAAAAAGTCACACACAGAATAATTCAAGCTAAGAAGGAATTTCAGCAAAGTTACACAATACAATACCAATAGGCAAAATCAGTTGTACTTTCATACACTAGCAATGAAAAATAAAGAAAAACGATATTAAGGAAACAATTTCAGGCCGGCACAGGGGCTCACACCTATAATTGTAGCTCTCTGGGAGGTTGAGGAAGTGAATTGCTTGAGCTCAGGAGTGACCAGCTGAGCAAGAGCGAGATTCCATATTTACCAAAAATAGAAAAGCTAGCAGACATTGTGCCAGGTGCCTGTAGTCTCAAGCTACTTGGGAGGCTGAGGGTAGAGAATTGCTTGAACCCAAGAGTTTGAGGTTGCTCTGAGCTGTGACACCACAGCACTCTACAGAGGGCAACAGAATGAGACTCTGACTAAAAACTAAATACATAAATAAAAATAAACAATTTCATTTATGAAGCAAAAGAAAGAATAAAATACATAGGAACAAATTTAACTAAGAAAGTTGTACATTGTACACTAAAAACTGTTAACCATTGATGAAAGTTGTACATTGTACACTAAAAACTGTTAACCATTGATGAAAGAAAATATAAAGAAATAGAAAAGCATCTCATGTTTATGGATTGGAAAACTTAGTATTGTTAAGATCTGAGTGCTACAAAAAGTGATCAATAGATTCAACACAATGTCTATCAAAATCCCAGGGACCTTTTGTGCAAAATCAGCAAAGTCCAGTTTTTAAGTTTACATGGAATTGCAAGGTATCCTGCATAGCCAAAACAATCTTGAGAAGATAAATAAATACATAAATTAGAGGACTCACACTTCCTGATTTCAAAACTTATTACAAAGTGACATAATCAAAATAGTGTAGCACTGGCAGAAGGTAAAAATGTAGAAAAATGGAATAAAATTGAGAGTTCAGAAATAAACCCACATATGTCATGGGGTTTATTGAATAACTGTAAGAGTCCCCAGAGCATGTAATGGTGCTGGGATAACCACATTTCATATGCAAAAAAAAAAAAAAATGAAACTGGACACTTACCTATCCCATATATAAAAATTAACTTCAAATGAATCAAACACCTGAATATAAGTGCTAAAAAATATACATCTTTTGTATGAAAGTATACAGTATATGCATATTTACCTTGGATTTGACAATGGTTTCTTATATATTACACCAAGCGCATGTGCAACAATAAAACTAAAAACAGATTAAATTGGACTTCATCAAAGTAAAGCACATTTGTGCATCAAAGGATACCATGCTTTAAGGTGATAAGATACCCACAAAATGGGTTAAAATATTTGCAAATCATATAACTGATAATGGTCTAGTACCCAGAATATACATATGTGTGTATTTATATATATAAAATATACATACACATATATAAAAAACCTCTTACAACTCAAAACAAAACAATAAACAACACAACAAAAAATGGTCAAAGTTGTTGGATGGACATTTTTCCAAAAGAGACGCACAAGTGGACAACAAACACGTGAAAAAATGCTCAGCATCATTATTCATTACATGAAATGCAAAGAGGGCAGCGAGGTGGCTCCTGCTTATAACCCCAGCTCTCTGGGAGACCAAGGTGGGTGGATCACCTGAGCTTAAACCAGCCAGACCAAGAGTGCGACCTCCCATCTCTACCAAAAAAGAAAGAAAAAAAACTTGATGGGCAATATGGCAGGAGCTCATGGTCTCACCTACTCTAGAGGATGAAAGAAGAGGATGGCTTAAGACCAAGAGTTTGAGGTTGCTGTGAGCTATCACGCCACAGCACTCTGCTGAGGGTGATATAATGAGACTCTGTCTCCAAAAAAAAAAAAAAAAGAGAGAGAGAAAAGAAAAACAGTATGGCAGAAAATATAAAGAAATAGAAAAGAATTAAAAATAGAGGAATAGAGGTACTATATGACCCAGCAATTGCATGCCTAAGGGTATAATCAAAAGCAGTGAAAACATGTATTCACACAAAAACTTGCACCCAAATGTTCCTAGCAGCAATATTCACATTAGCCAAAAACTAGCCAAAAGCCCAGATGTCTTTAAACTTATAAGTAGATAAATGAGGAATATAGTATATCCATATGACAGAATACTATTCCAACGTTAAACCAGAATGAAGCACAAATACGGCTACGAGATGGACAAGCCTTGGAAACGTTCTGCAATGTGTAAAAAGCCAGACACAAAGGCCACATCTTGTTTGGTTTCCTTTGTATTAAGTGTCCAGAGCAGGTGACTCCAAACACACAAAACCAAATTAGTGGCTGTCAGGTGCCAGCAGGAAGGGGGAAAGAGGAATGGCTGCTTAAAGAGCACAGGGTGGCTCGGTGCCCGTAGCTCAGCGGGTAGGGCGCCGGCCACATATACTAAAGGTGATGGTTTCAAACCCAGCCCCGGCCAAACTGCAACAACAACAAAAAAACGTCTGGGCCTGTGGCAGGTGCCCACTGTCCCAGCTACTTGGGAGGCTGAGGCAAGAGAATCGCTTAAGCCCAAGAGTTGGAGGTTGCTGTGAGCTGTCATGCTAAGGCACTCTACCCAGGGCGACAGCTTGAGACTGTCTCAAAAAGAAACAAACAAAAAAGACTGAACTGCTGAAAAAAGAGAACAACTCACTCCCTTTCTTTCTGCGTGTTGAAGGCACTCTTGCCCTCTTCCAGTATTCCTCCTCCTTAGGAAGATAACCTCGGCAACATTTGCCTTACTGTGCAGAATTATGGCTGCGTTCCCCACTCTCCTAACTATCAGGGGACATCTGACAAAGTCCTAGGAAATGAAGTGTGACCATCACTGTTGTGTTGGGCTTATGAAGTCTACTTTTCAATGTCAGAGCTCTGATTTGGGTATGTTTGTACAAGCCCCTTTTGGACAGAACCTTACTGAGAAATCAACTATACCTTCTGGACAAAATATTAGAAAGCAGCTTTCTGAATGTGGGGAATAGAACCTGGATAGAAAGTGATACTTTGAAGAAGGTATGATGGAACCGAGCTCCCCAATTTTTATGGCTTGCAAACTGCAATCGTAAAAACTGGTAAGGCTGGATGTGATGACTCACATCTGTAACCCCAGCACCTAGAACTTTGGGAGGCTAAGAAGGAAGGTTCACTTTAAGGCAGGAGTTCAAGACTAGCCTGGGCAACATGGTGAAATCCTGTCTCTACAGAAAAATAAAAATAAATAAAATAGCCAAGACAGTGCCATGCCATGCACCTGTGGTTCCAGCTACTTGGGAGGCTGAGGCAAAATGATCACTTGAGCTCAGGAGTTTGAGGTTGCTGGGAGCTATGATCGAACCACTGTACTCCATCCTTGGTAATCAGAGAGAGACCCTAATGTAAAGAAAAAAATAAATAAATAAATTGCCATGGCAAAAACTCCTAAAGTAAATGTACGGGGTATCTGGCTTGAAGAAGAAAGCCACAGAGTTCAGAAAAATGACACATACTGGAAAGGAAGGAAGGGATCCCATGGGGAAGAGAGCCACACAGAGGGCCCTGAAGTTTTGTGTATAATTTCTGCCAAAATGCCTACCTCATTTCTGAACCATGCGTGTGGTAGGCAGTCCCCACAAAGACTAAAGACTAAAGAACTGAATGAAATTTGAGCTACAAACTAAGAAGTTGGGTTGCAATGTGAACCCGACCCAAGCTCCTGCATGCTTTTCTTTCTTTCTTTCTTTGTGTCATAGCTCACAGCAACCTCAAACTCTTGGGCTCAAGCGATCCCCTTGCTTCAGCCTCTCAAGTAGCTGGGACTACAAGTACCTGCCACAATGCCTGGCTAATTTTTCTGTTTTTAGTAGAGACAGGTCTCCTTGCCCAGGCTGAGCTCAAGAAATTCACTTGCCTTGGCTTCCAAGAGTGCTAGGATTACCGGTGGGAGCCACTATGTCCGGCTTATTGTTTGCTTTTTTTTTTTTTTGCTTTTTTTTTTGAGACAGAGTCTCAAGCTGTCCCACTGGGTAGAGTGCAGTGACATCACAGCTCACAGCAACCTGTGAACGAGTGTAACAACAGACATAGAAATCAAAAGAACATGATACAGATTTTTTTCAAAAAAAACAATTTTCATTAATTGTTAACTGATTTTTAACAGAAGTACCAAAGCAAGACAATGGGAGAAAGGGTATCTTTTCAACAAAGGATGAGGGAAAAATTGTACATACACATAAAAAAATGAACCTAACTTCTTTTCTCACACCACACATGAAAGTTAATCCAAAATGGTCATAGTCCGAACCCTAAATGGGAGAGTTAAAATTTGAAGACTTCTGGCTCGGTGCCTGTAGCTCAGAAGCTAGGGCATGAGCCACATACATTTGAGCTGACAGGTTTGAACCTGGCCTGGACCTGCCAAACAATGACAACTACAACCAAAAAATAACCAGGCATTCTAGCTGGCGCCTTAGTCCCAGCTACTTGAGAGGCTAAGCAAGAAAATCGTTTAAGCCCAAGAGTTGGAGGCTGCTGTGAGCTGCGACACCAAAGCACTCTATCGAGGGTGAAATAGTGAGACTCTATCTCAAAAAAAAATAAAATAAAATAAAATAAATAAATAAATAATTTTAAGACTTCTAGAAAAACCAGAGGAGAAAATGCTTGGCCTGCCTGTCCCCATGCTCTCCACATACTTGGGAGGAAAAGAGCCCTGCCTATCCTTTCCCTCCAGGAACCTGTATGCTAGGGTGACATTCAGTTCTTTCCTTCAAGACCAAGACTCTGCTTCCCCCTGCTACCAGGAATGTTAGGTGTTGGTAACTCTCTGAGAACTCCCTTAGGGTTCAATGAACTGACCTGCCCCAAATTACACCCGTCCTGAGGGGCAGCCACATAAGAAAACTGCTCATTGCAAGAGTATAACAGAGACCCTGCCACAATCTGTAACAAGCCTCAAGAATCTTCCCAGCTCTCTAAATCCCCGTGGGCCAGCCTGAGATCTCCACTACAACTCCATTGCAGATCAATTCCTCCCTCTTTGCCATCCTCTTCCTCCCTTCTTTGTAGGTCTTTTCAATGAAATCTCTGCAGGAAAACAGAGACTGTTTTCTGAGGAGCCCATAGTAGGAGAGTTGCACTGTATACAGGCAGTCCCTGAGTTACAGACATCTGAGTGATGATGTGCGACTCATACTTACAAATGGGGGCTATTCCAGGTAATAGGTAACTGCCTCTGTTCCAACTCACATACAAATTCAACTTAAAAACAAGCCTACAGACCCCATCCTGTTTGTAACATGGGGACAGCCTCTATGGCCACTGAAAGTATGAATGCATACTTTCTCATTCCTGTCAGGAAAACAGATCAAAAGCGATTCAAACTCATGGAGTGGACTAGGGCATGCTTTTAAGATTTTGTCCCAGAGATCCATTAGCTCTTCCACTATGTCTATATATCCCAAGATACCTGGATATTCCATAGAACACCATGAAGAAATCATGTCTATCAAACCAGATACTCAAGGGGTGGCAAATACTATAAAGGCCCTGGTATAACAAGTGCTGTAGATGACAGACAACTCTGTGACATCTCCAGAGCCACCGTACCAGTGAGGCTTCTAGCAGCCATAAGTCTGTGACATGACAGGCTGTTCCCTCCAGAGCAAAACAAATGTTTGCATCTCACA
Organism: Nycticebus coucang; assembly: GCF_027406575.1. NCBI lineage: Eukaryota > Metazoa > Chordata > Mammalia > Primates > Lorisidae > Nycticebus > Nycticebus coucang. The sequence goes on along the minus strand of NW_026515576.1, from coordinate 204,536 downwards.
ATCCCCCCTTTAAAAGAGAGGAACACACTTCGTAGGCTTCTTCATCTCTGCAAGCCCATGTTCCACCCAAAGTACCTTTGGTACTTCTGTTAAAAATTATCAGGTGACACAGGGGCTTCTAGCTTAAAGGGGGTGCAGAGAAGGCATGTGCTCTGCAGCCATGGTACATAGGCCCGGACACAGGCGCCACACTACCAGCAGACACAGACACACGTGCGTGCGCACACACATGTACACACACCCAAGTATTTGGCAAACCCCCAGGGAAAACCCACAACATAGTTCTTCAGTTTTCTGGAGCAGCAGAGAACTGAATCATCCTTCATAAATAAATTGTGGATTGCTTGCTTCATCTTCGAAAAAAATAAATAAATAAAAGAAAGAAAAAAGGGGGAAAAAAGAAAGGAATTGTGGAATGCTACCAGGTCCTTGTATAAACCCAGCATCCAGATCCAGGATAGTCAACCCCCTATATAGCTAGGGACACACATGATCAGGTGGGTTCTGGAGAACCCAAGATCTTAGCTCCTTTACTCAATAAGGACACTGAAGTGTATGTATTGGACTAAAGAAGAGGCAGTGACTCATTCTGGCCTCTCCTTCCCAACATTCCTCCATCCAGTTTCCTGCCTGGAGAATCACAGGCACTGAGTTTTACCTACAGAGAGAAGCGAACACTCCCCACGTAAGGCAAAAGGGCTGCACGCAGGGAAAGACCCCCAGCAGGGCATCCAGTCATCAGTGGTGTTTCCACTTTGCACGCAAGAGGGCGATATAGGCCTGGTCCTGGGACAGAATCAGCTGGGAAATGATCCTCCTGGCCCCCATCCCTTTAACATGGAGTCATTGATGGGTGAAAACTCAGTAACTATGACCTGGCCAAATTACCGAGTGTCCTTTGGGGGATCATTTGCATGACATCCTTGTCCCCTACACAATGTTAGGAGTTATAATGAGAGTGTGGGGCTGACTCTGTGTGGAACAATCCTGCACAGCTCAGCCCTGGGTCATCTACACCATAGCCTGAGGTCCTCTCCTGCTCACACTTCTGGCTCACTGAAAAGGTCAGGGGGGACTTTCTGGACTGGGCATGGGGAAGGCGACTCTGAAACTTCGTGCTGCCTTTTCTCCTGAACATTTTATCCCCACTGCCCCCCGTTTTCAGGAGCCACTTCCCAGGCTGTGGTGACTCAGGAAACTTCCCTATCCACAAATCCTGGAGGGAAGGTCACACTCACCTGTGGCTCCAACACTGGGGCTGTGACCACCAGCAACTATGCCCGCTGGGTCCAACAGAAGCCCTACCAGTCACCCCGGGGTTTGATATTTGATGGCAGCAACCAGAACCCAGACATCCCTGCCAGCTTCTCGGGCTCCCTGCTCGGAGACAAGGCTGCCCTCAGCATCACGGGGGCCCAGCCTGAGAATGAGGCCGAGTATTACTGTGCCCTGTGGTACAAAAACCATTTCCACAATGACAGATGCCAACGGGGAAGTGAGAAAAAAACACCCAGCCTCAGCCCCACCCTATGCTCCTCAGCACTGCCCTGTCCTTGTGTACAAAGTTGAACCTAAGTCCTAGCAAATATGTCCGGTTGATACAGCACGAGTGGCGCCCCAGCCAGCTCATTGGAGCTGCCTCCCCAGCCTGCTGCCTCCACCTTGGCGGTGTTGGTGCGGTGACAGCGGGCGGAGGAACCAGCCAGCTGGAGGGTAATCAGGGGGGCCCACAGGAGGCTCCAGTAGCTGGAGGGGCCAGACAACTGCTGGGGAGACACCAGCACCTTAGGTTTCCCTCCCCTTGCACTTGCGGCTGAACAGGGAACACCCGTTTCTTAGGCCTGGTCGATTTCATGCAAATTTCCTAGGTTTCAGAATGAAAGAGATTGTAGCCATTCATTTTCCACCCAGACAGCTAGACTTAACCACAGAGGGACCTATGGGACTATCTATACTCCTGGACAAAGAGCCCAGAGACAGACAGACAGGGAGAGAGAGAGCTTTTTTCTCCCAACTTGGGTTTTCTCTCTCTGCCAGGAGCTTTGGTGTTTTTGTATTATTTTCTATAAATAAATCCTGTCTTACCAGTGTTCTGTGGTCCCCAAATTCATTCTTCGAATCACTGATCTGATATCATGGCTTCTGGGAAGGAGACAAATCTTTGGGAGCCACACAGTGAACTGTGGTAGGCAGCCAGTAAGACACCCCAATACCTCCCCACCACCTCCCTACATACCTGCCCCCTGTAGGTCTCACCCAGAGGTGGGATGTCCTGAGTGACTGCAAAGACTAGGGAGTGATCAGGAAAAGGTGTGAGTAGGAGAGGGCAGAAACATGCAGGCAGCTTTCTATGGGCTGCCCTTGCACAGGCTGGAAAGAGGGGAAGTTTCTGGGGAGAAGGGCATTGTGAGTCTAGGAGATGTCACCTGGTAGCACAGCCAGGAGCCTCTGGGTCAGTGAGCTAAGAGGGGCAGCAGCAGGCTGGAGTCACAGTGCTTTTCTCACAGAACTGAGCACCGTGCCATGGGTGGCTCTACAAGACTGAAAATATGATTGCTTGGTCTATTTTTAAAGTATTTGGAGATCACTTGATTTTGATACCAGCAGACTTAAGTTAATGGTCCCAGCCTGCTGTGAAGAACTCCGCAGCATGGGGGCCAATATACCAAGACAAACCTATCTGTATAATGACTGGATTCTGACAAGTAGAACATTTAACACAGACATCACTCCTGAGGTTAAGACATGAAGACTGGCCTGCCTTAGTTGCTTTCTCTTGACTGCTTATCCTGGGGCAGGAGGGGAGGTGCATACTCAGTCCTAGGACAACTCCGAGGAGAAGCACTCATGAAGAGGCACCAAGACCTGCCAACTGTCATGTGAATGAGCTTGTAAGACCATCCTCCCACCCCAGCCAAGCCTTCAGAGGTATGTTAACCCTTGATGACAGCCTGTCTGCAACTAACTGAGCTGTTTTGAGCCAGAGACACCCAGCTGGGCAACTCTGAATCCTAACTCACAGCCCAACTTTACCCTGAGTCTTGTCTTCTTGTCTTCCTCCTTAGACATGACCTTCACTGCTCGCTCCATTGCCCTCTCCACCAACTACCAGTCCCTGTCTGGCCTGCCAGCAGCACGGTCAATGTCTATGCAGGGGCTCAAGTTCCCAGATCTCCACTTCCTGCTCCACCAGCTTCAAGGGCAGCTAGGGGTCCAGGGGATCTGGCCACAGGGACGGCCAGGGGTCTGGCAGGAACAGAGGGCATCCAAACTGAGAAGGAGACCATGCAAGACCTGAAGGAGCTGCCAGACGCGGTGGCTCACACCTGTAATGCCAGCACTTGGGAGGCCAAGGCAGGTAGATTGCCTGAGCTCACAGGTTCGAGACCAACCTGAGCCAGACCGAGACCTTGTCTCTAAAAATAACTGGGAGTTGTGGTGGGAGCTTGTAGTACAAGATACTCTTCAGGCTGAAGCAAGAGAATCACTTGAGCCCAAGAATTTGAGGTTGCTGTGAGCTACAACACCATGGCACCCTAGTGAAGGCAACAAAGTGAGACTCTGTCTCAAAAAAGAAAGAAAGAAAAAGATAGATACTGCTATCCTGATTTAGTTGCTTATTAGGCTCTATATTAGTATATAGATACTGCTATCCTGATTAGTTGCTTAGACTGTTTTACAGTCTCTCTTATTTTTTCTTTTTTTGAGAATGAGTCTTACTCTGTCACCCTGGGTAGAGTGCTGTGGGGTCATCACAGCTCACAGCAACCTCAAATTCCTGGGCTCAGGAGACCCCCTTGCCTCAGCCTACCTCCAGAGTAGCTGAGACTATAGGCACCCCCCCACCCAACCCACTGCCTGCCTGGCTATTTTTTCTATTTTTAGTAGGGATGGAGTCTCACTCTTGCTCAGGCTGGTCTCAAACTCCTCAGCTCAAGCAATCTACCTACCTCGGCCTCCCAGAGTGCTAGGATTAGAGGTGTGAGCCACTGCACCTGGCCTGTTTTACATTCTCAATAAATATTCTACAGAGTTTTCAAAGCTATGTCAAATGGATACACCCCAACATATTTAAATATTCTCTTTAGAATTAATATGTAGATAATTTTCCATTTTACTCTAATGTAAAAAATAAAAGCCTCTTAACTTCCAATGACCAAAGATATTTATCATCCTCATCAATTTATTCATTTGGCAAATATTTATTGAGGACATACCTAAGAATTATACCCGTAAAGTCAGCATAAACAAGAGTGTCCCTGGCTAACTGGGAATTACTTGATGCATGTGTGTTTTTTTCTATTAGTTTTATTTTTAAATTTTAGACAAATTATTGAAATACGTTTTATATACAGTAAAATAGAAGCTTTTTATGTGATCAGTTTTGTGCCCAGGAGTTCCCCAGAGACCACACTACCAAACAAGCCAAATTTACAGCTGAGTCCTTTTATTGAAGAGCCAGTTGGCAACTGCCTCATTGTCCCAACATGGGGTTTCTGAGAGCAGCCCCGAGTGCTTAAGGAGTCAGGTGTTTCAGGCTTGGTCTTCATCCTGGTTGGGGATGCAGCAAGCAAGCATTGTACAGAAGCAGAATTTTGCAGTTAGCCAGCCATACGTCATACATCTTTGTTTTAGTATTTTCCCATACATCTTGGTTCCAGTCCTTTTCCTCCACACATCTTTGTCAAAGTATTCTCACTACCTGGTATTGTCTAAAGGTTAGTTGGTTTGTTTCCGAGACCCAGGAGTTAGTCAAGCAAAAAGTTAGGGAGTACTTTCCCATCTATCTTGGGAGTGAACCAGACTTACTCCATTTTGTTGAGGGTGTGCAGCCCAGGAATTTGTCAAGAGTTAACTGGTATTTTTCTACTTTAGCCTAGACCTAAGAAGTCCCCCCTTTTCTCTCTTGGGGGTCAAATCATTGACCCAGTGGTGAGGGTCATATTGATTCTTTTTTTTTTTTTTTTTTTTTTTTGTAGAGACAGAGTCTCACTTTATGGCCCTCGGTAGAGTGCCGTGGCCTCACACAGCTCACAGCAACCTCCAACTCCTGGGCTTAAGCGATTCTCTTGCCTCAGCCTCCCGAGTAGCTGGGACTACAGGCGCCCGCCACAATGCCCAGCTATTTTTTGGTTGCAGTTTGGCCGGGGCCGGGTTTGAACCCGCCACCCTCGGTATATGGGGCCGGCGCCCTACTCACTGAGCCACAGGCGCCACCCCATATTGATTCTTTATTACCGTAAGTTTGACAATGCTCATTCACTTTTTAACATTCAAAATGCAAGGGCCTACTACCAGGAGGAGGAGGAGGAGGAGGAGGAGGAGAAGGAGTGGTGTGGGTACATAGATTATCTTTTTTCCTCTTTTTCTAAAGTTTAAAGTTTAATTAATATAAGTCTCATGAGGAGTTTCCTCAGGCTTCAGCCATGCGTGGACCAGTCAGCTTCCAGTATGTGGCTGGATCAGGGCATGTTGATTGTTTTAAGACTATGAAACTATTTAACAGTTATTTACAAACATTTATAAGTTCTGGATTTCAAGGCTAAGGTTTATATAATGAGAACATTAGTATTCTTATTTATAAACAGCATAATTTTTAAGGTAATACATAGTTTTCAGAGTTTTTACAGAATTGATAACATTTAATGCTGTAGAAATTTTCTAGTGTGGCCAATAGGCAACCTTTGTTGAGTCTTAAGGCTTAAGAGTAAATATAATTACTGTACATAATCCTATACTTGGCCAGTTTCTTAATTTCATTTAACAGATTAGTTTAGTAGAATAGTTATGTTTTATTTTATGAGTTGACATTACAGATAAGGCTGGGATTTAATACAGGTGGGCCACAGCCTTTTTTTGAATCACTTCTCTCTCCAATTTTTCTCTTTACTAAAGGCAAATAACAGCAGAACTAACTTAGTTATCAAAATAAACTGTACTGTCAGTATACTGGACCTAATTATTTGCATAAAGTTCAGTAAGAATGATTAATTATTAGCTATTTAGGCTCTTTTTAAAACTGGGTTTGCTGGAACCTTCTATAAGAAATTTTTAGGTTAGACTGAAGCCTTTCATAAACCCAGGTTTCATCTGTGCCATTAGATACCTGTATGCATTGGGTAAATTTCTCTCTTTCTGAGGTCCCCAAGTACATTTCAATTCCTAGTCATGTTAAAAAGTGACCTTAGTTAACTACCACAGATCAGGAAATGTTATTGATGGGTATCTGGCCAGTTTTTCAAAGGGCTTTTTTTTTTTTCCATAACTGGCCTTATAAAGTCAACCTTAATTCCTTAACACAGTCTGGACACCTCTGGATATGCTATTCCAGGCAAAGCCTTGGCAAAATAATCTGTGCCTTCATCATGTCCTATATAACAAAAGATTCTTTTTTTTTTTTTTTTTTTGGCCAGGGCTAGGTTTGAACCCACCACCTCCAACATATGGGGCAGGCGCTTTACTCCTTTGAGCCACAGGTGCCACGCCAAAACAGATTCTTATTGAACTTATGCAAATAACTGTATTGTCATAAAAATTCTTACAAATGACTTTCAAATTCTGGAGAAATCAAGGAGAGAGAGAAAATACATGTTTCAAATTCTGCTCATAAGCACATAAATAGCTTGAAAAGCTACAAATAGCTTAAAAGATAGAAAATGGTTTTCTTAACTTCCAGAAAACAGAACACAAAAAGGATCAGCAATATTTCAAATAAAAAGCCATAACAAATTAACTCAGTTTCATGTAATTGATTTCTGTTTTGTTTGAAATTAGGTTAGCAACACTCATAACTATGTTAATTTTTAATGAAGTTCTAGGTACGTAATTTTCAAAGACATCAGGATTTTGAATTTGAGAGCATTTGAAAAATAATATTATGTTTATTATAATATTAATATTTCTTTTTTTTCTTTCCTTTAGGACAAACTTTGGACTCAGCCATTTACCAAAAACACTTCCCTTTTTTCCTTTTTTTTAGATAAATTAAAATTATTACTGGCAATATGTTAGGAGAAACCAATGTCTTATAGGTTAGGGCAGATCAATGCTTTATAATATAGCATTGATATGATAATATATTAATCATAACCTAGACAAAATTAATCTCCATTTTATATTTGACAATGTTTTCTATATATTTTTAATAAGTCAAATAAGCCTAATTTGTCCTTCTCAGGTTTTTAGTGGTTTTAATATTTCAAAATGATTGAGAGTTTTGACTTTGGAAGGTGTGTCAAATATTAAAGGTTTAAAATATTTATTTAAGTAAGATTACAAGTTAAAATATTTTAAAGACAGTGGCTCCTGTGGCTCAAGGAATAGGGCGCCGGCCCCATATACCAGATTCAAGCCCAGCCCTGGCCAAAACTGGAAAAAAAAAAAAAATTAAGACAATACATGGTTAACTGGATCATATGTAAATTTCTTCATAAATTTTATTTTTTGAGCTTTAATTATTCTGTCTACTTTCACTTTCTTTCACTTTCAAAAACTCATTTTTTACAAAACAGGACAGCAGTATACCACAAAATTAATTATTTACTTGACCTGACTGACAAAACTACAAAAAAAAAAAAAAATTCTTTTTTAGACAAAGATTCAGTTTCTCAAACAATTTAAACAACTAAACTACTACATTTTACAAATGAGGACAGTTTATGGAATATAATATCAATATAGGATTTTCTTGTTTAGGGCTAGATAGGGATTTTTCTCATTTGTAGACTCAGATTAACTTAGAAATTTGACTCTTTGTTTCTTTTCCAGAATTTATCTTTAGGCACAGGTGGGCTGCACCCTGCAGACTATATTCTCTACATAAGTTCACAGTTGAATCTAGTAATCTTAGAAGCATTACAGAGGTGGCAGTTTCATAATTTTTAAACATTTGGATTTTAATAACAGGCTCAAAATTAATTTTATTTTAAAGGAAACTAGTTGCTTGAACAATCAAAGGTCATTTTTTTTTAATGCTTCAGTACAGTTTTCAATGGGGTGGGTTTCTCTCTGTTTTGCTTTCTCTTCCCTCAGATACACTACAGACAAGTTTCAGCTGGGATAAAAACTGAGCTACACACAGGAGCCATTCACACAATTGTTTCACTCTGTGAAGGGGGGGCAAAAGCCCACATATTGTTATTGTTTCACTCAGTCTTTAACAACTTACTGTACACAATTTCAACTTTCCTTTTTTAAACCAATTGCTGGGAGTTTTTAAAGCAGCAGTTCTCAACCTATGGACCATGACCCACAGGAACTGTATTAAAGGGTCGCGGCATTAGGAAGGTTGAGAATCACTGTTTCAAAGGGACAGTTCTTTGGCACAGATTTAATGTTTAACACAATTAGGGTTTTAAAAGTCTCACTGGTTTGGGGGAATACTTCTTACATGGCCCAATTGGTAGCCTGAACTTCTTTTTTTTTTTTTTTTTCTGAGAAGTGAGATAGCTAAAAATGTTCTTTACAAACCTGATTTTATCACTCTTATTTGTAGAGAAAATACCTTAAAAATGTCTTAATAAATAATCCAGTGGGGTATTTCCCTTAGAAGAGGAGGAACTTATTTTGAAAAGAACAAAAAGTATCTATGAAGCACAGAGAAGCACAAATAGGCACAATGACAGCATCACAATAGACCAATAAAAACTAAACTGATAAGCAGAGAAATTAACTATAGGGACTCAATCCAGGGACTCAAACCAGAGGGGCCCAGACCCAGGGATCCATACTACAAGGACTTAAACCAGGGACTCAGACCAGAGGGACTAACAGGCTGAAAAGACAGGTCTAAACCTATAGTTTCTAGATGTGGAGAACAGGCGCAGAGCCGAGCTGGGGGGTTATTCACTAACTCTGTTCATATATCAATGTCAGGGTGGCCAGGTTTTCCTGTGTGACTGCTTTCCAACCCTGTCAGCATAAGAGGGGATCAAAGAAACCTGTAGGGGGCCAGCCCACACCAAAGGCTGGCAACAGAGCAGAAGCACAAACCATAATATGTTAACTAGGCAAACAACACAGAATACAAATGAATAAAAATATATGAATCTACATTGTGCATTTAAGGCCGAGGCCCCCACTGGCATCCCAGTTTTTGGAGCCCCTTCCACAGGCCAATAGCTCAGTAACCTAGGGCTCCTATTTCTGACAGGCTGATAGCCCAGGAGTCTGAGGTTCCTATCTTACAGATTTACAGGACTAACCTCAGGCATAATACTGGAGGTTAGAAATCAAAGTCCCTTGTCACCTGTCCCCTGCACCCCAATTACTCTGAGGCCCAAGGCTAAAGCACCAGTGTCTTGGCAGCCTCAGTGCCATAGGTCTTCTACAGGGCAGAAGTTCCCCACTGGCATTTCCTGTGTTTCTAGCAACAGGTTGCATTACCAACACACACCTCTGAAAGCCTCTGACAGGCAGATAGCCCAGCATCCCGGGGTTCCTGTCCAAAGCTTCTGTCCCTTTGGCCTTCCCTCAGAGGTCCCTAAGGTCCCTACACAATTCACAACAAACAATACAACAGTTATATATTTTCACAACAGTCCATAACAACAAATAAGCACAACAAAAAATGAACACAATAGTTACACTAAATGTCTGCACACGATAGCCAAAAATTGATGTTTAAATAGCTTACCTCTGAACCTGGACTCACAGATGAATTTAGCAGTGATGATCAGCCAATCTCCTGAGGGCACTGGGTCCTCCAAGGGCCCTGGAATGTTTCCAGAGAGTGCCTCCCCTCAGAGGGACCACAACCTGTCTTGGAGGCCGGATGAGGATCCGTAGTGGCAGCGACTGGAGAATCTCACTGGGGCCTCCAAATTTTGTGTCCAGGTGTTCCACAAAGACCACACTGCCAAACAAGCCAAATTTACAGCAGAGTCCTTTTATTGAAGAGCCAGCCAGCTACTGCCTCAGTGTCCCAACATGTGGTTTCTGAGATCAGCCCCAAGTGCTTAACAAGTCAGGTGTTTAAGGCTTGGTCTGCATCCTGTTTGGCAATGCAGTCTGTCCAGGTGCATCTGGATAGGCTAGCAAGCAAGCATTGTACAGAAGCAGAACTTTGCAGTTAGTCAGCCATACATCACACATCTTTGTTTTTGTATTTTCCCATACATCTTAGTTCCATTGCTTTTCCTTCATACATCTTTGTCGCAGCATTATCTCCACCTGGTATTGTCTAAATGTTAGTTGGTTTGTTTCCCAGGCCCAGGAGTTAGTCAAGCAAGAAGTTAGTGAGTACTTTCCCATCTATGTTGGGAGTGAATCAGACTTACTCCATTTTGTTGAGGGCTTGCAGCCCAGGAATTTGTCTGGAGTTAACTGGTATTTTTCTACTTTAGCCTAGACCTAACAATCAGGACAGCAAATTTTTAAAAATGTATCTAGTGGCTCAGTACCTGTAGCTCAGTGGTAGGACTCAAGCATCCTAACAGGCCAAGGAACCTGAAGTGCCTCACTTCATAGTATTACAGGGATTCTACATGTTTCTCTTATTATGAACTACATGTTGTTGTTGGCTTTGTTCAAATTACTTATAGTGATATAGCAAGTCATTTCCTTGTAAAAACTATTAACCTGGGGCAGTGCCTGTGGCTCAGTGAGTAGGGCACCAGCCCCATACACCAAGGATGGCGGGTTCAAACCCGGCCCCAGCCGCAAATCTACAACAAAAAATAGCTGGATGTTGCGGTGGGTGCCTATGGTCCCAGGTTCACTGGAGGCTGAGGCAAGTGAATCACCTAATTCCAAGATCTGGAGGTTGCTGTGAGCAATGATCCCACAGCACTGTACTGAGGTTGACCAAGTGAGACTCTGTCTCAAAAAAAAAAAACAAAAAACTCCTGGTTCTAAACAAGCAGGCAAAAGTGTGTGCAGATCTCATTGTCTTACCACAGAGCTACGGTTAGAAATTAAATGCAAATAATAAATTATAATAATAAAGGAGTCAACTCAGAGATTTCTCAAGTCTCAAAGTATAGGCAGTTCTTGCTTTGTACTTATACTGAAATCTCCCCCAGTGCATAAAGTTCATGCACATCCTAGAAAGGATGCCTTTTTAACCCTGTAGATGAAACCTGACATGATCAGCTGACCTGCTCACAAAGGTACACTCTCACAAGGTTGCGTATGCTAAAACAATAGACAATAGAATAATCCACAAACCAGGATCTCATGTTCACCCCAAAAGCTACTAAGGCACAGAACTTAACAGGAAGCTTCACTAAAAGTGCTGATGTTGAGGGTGGCGCCAGTGGTTCAAAGGAGTAGAGCACTGACCCCATATACCGGACGTGGCGGGTTCAAACCCAGCCCGGGCCAAAAACTGCAAAAAAAAAAAAAAAGACACCGATCTCTCCTGTCAATAAGCATCTTTAGGAGGGATGACTGTTGTCCTGATACAGGACATAGCTGTTTATAATGTGTGATTCTCAGATTTTAACCCACATATCCTTTTTTTTTTTTTTTTTTGAGGCAGTCTCACTCTGTCCCCCTGAGTAAAGGGCTGTGACATCACATCTCACAGCAACCTCAAAATCTTAGGCTCAAGTGGTCCTCTTGTCTCAGCCTCCCGAGCAGCTGGGACTACAAGTGCAACCACAATGTCCAGATTGTTTTTTCTATTTTTAGTAGAGATGGGGCGTTACTCTTGCTCAGGCTGGCACATTTCCCTTTCTACCTCAGTCTCCCCAGAGCCTAATGTCTGTGCTTTAGTGGTACAGTCAGTCTTTGGCTGTGTCTGTATTTTCAATTTAAAGTACTGTAAAGCAAATTATGTAAATAGTCCTCATCATTAACTAACAGTTTAATCAAAGTGAGGTTCATTTTGTCATTCAAACCACCAGGATAAACAGTTAGAACCAGGAAATGTGGGAACTAAAATACAGGCAAGCTGTGGATGTTCCATAATAAATACAGGAGGAAGTACAAACAGCACTGACCAAAGACACAAGCAATGAATGCAAGTTGGCCTGAGAAATACAGTGGAAATGTCAAAAGTTAATGAGAGGAGTACCACAATCCTGTTTCCAAAGAAACCACAAGGGGGCCCTGGGAATCTTCTCAGAACCTTGAAGGAAATTCAGGTGGTCCAAATGTAATGTACCCTGGACACTTGCTGATATGTCCAGTAGCTGTTTCCTCCAACAGAACAAACCCAAGTCTCACAGCCACCCCAACCCTCCCGTGACAACTGAACTGCTCCCTGGGACAAGGAGCAGAATAGGCAGAGTTGAGAGATAACAGGTCCAGATCTGGGTGGCTGGGTGCCCATAGCACAGTGCTTAGGGCGCTGGCCACATGCACCCAGGCTGGTGGGTTAGAACAAGGCCAGAGCCTACTAAAAAAAAAAATAAATAAATAAATAAAAAAAAAAATAATAATAATAATAGGGTGAAGCCTGTGGCTCAAGGAGTAGGACGCCAGCCCCATATACCGGGGGTGGTGGTTTCAAGCCCGGCTCCAGCCAAAAGTGCAAAAAAATAAATTAAAAAAAAAAAAAGCCAGGTCTTGTGGCAGGCGCCTATAGTCCCAGCAACTGTGGAGGCTGAGGCAAGACAATTGCTTGAGGCTAAGAGTTTGAGGTTGCTGTGAGCTGTGAGGCCACAGCACTCAAGAAAGGGCAACAAAGGGAAAGGGAAAGGGAAAGGAAAGGAAAGGAAGAAAATAAGAAAGAAAATAAAGGGCCTTCCCTTCCTATATGCTGTCCTGACCCTTTGGGTCAGCTGAAGTGACCAGTGATGCTGATGTTTATTTATTCTTCCAGTGAAGGTCTGTGTGTATAAACAAAATGTCTACCCAAGTGTGTGTGTGTGTGTGTGTGTGTGTGTATATCCACATGTGTGCTTTCCTTAACAACTATAACCTGGTGCTTTTCTAATATTTGTTGATTATTTATAAAACCTATTTACTGAGTGTCCTGATTATTCTGGATAAGCACTATATTCTTAGAAGTCCAAAGAATCTCTAAGCAACATTAAAGAGAAAATTCCAAAAAAGAAATGGCCAAAGTTTGTTTTCTTTATTTGACTTCCTGATATTTAATTTTTCCATCCTTCTTCCTTTTTGAAGCCTTTCTCTTTTTTGGCCATTTCTTTTTTGGAATTATATTTATTAGAATAAGGAGATGTGGAAGAAAATGAGCTAGGGGTAATAAAGGAGAAGAAGACATGAAATATTAGTGCTCTGAGAGTAAGTTGATCAGCTAAGTGAGGCCCTTTGGACTTCCCTGGAAAAAGCTCTCTTGAACTTAACATTTCTTATATATATATATATATATATATATTTTTTTTTTTTGTGGTTTTTTTGGCTGGGGCTGGGTTTGAACCCACCACCTCCGGCATATGGGACTGGCGCCCTATTCCTTGAGCCACAGGCGCCACCCAACATTTTATATTTCTATGTATCTAAGCCAGGCACGTTGGCTTAGCATGTAATCCTAGCTCTGTGTGAACCTGAGGCAGGTAGATCACCTGAGCTCTAGAGTTCAAGACCAGAGTGAGCAAAAAGCGAGACCCCATCTCTATTAAACATAGAAATACTAGGTAGGCATTGTGGCAGGCTCCTGTAGTCCCAGCTGCACAGAGGCTGAGGCAAGATCGCTCAAGCCCACGAGTTTCAGATTACTGTGAGCTGCGAGGCCACGGCACTCTACTGAGGGTGAAATAGTGAGACTCTGTCTCAAAAAAAAAAAGGAACATTACAGGTGTGAGTCTCTGAGCCCAGCCTAATATCTAATAGAGTAAATTTTAAAAATAAAGTGAGAGGTGAACGAAAATAAAACTCACTGGCCTTTACCTCCCCATCCACCACAACCCACATGAGGAATTCCTTTCATGATTCCACCCCATCTGCATCCTGGTGGAAATGAAGACCACATGATTTCTACAGAATGGGGATTCCATTTTACTTTGTTTCGTGCCTTGGAATAATCTTTCTTCCTTGGATTAAGAACCTTTCACTTGCGGGGTTGGGCGAGGCAAGATGGCTGACTGAAGCCAGCTTTCCACAGAGGCTCTTATCAGAAGGAGAGTTAAAGGACAGAAGTTTAGCAAGTAACTTGGTGGATTAGAGCTGAGTCAAGAGAGAAGGTTGAAGAATGCACATCAACACTGCTGAGGCGAGCGGTGACCCCAAGGATACAAACAAAAGGTACAAATACCATCTTCAAATGGACAAGAATCCCCTCCCCCATGAGAATGGCTTGCAGTACTCCATACAAACAAGGAGGTAGAGCTCAAAAGTCCTCCCATTCCATGGGAGAGACCCTCTTAAAACAGGACCTACTTCCACTACTAGGGTGCCATGGCACTCTCCTCCCAGGCATAAAACTGTATAAAACTGTATATATTCTCTACCTGTGTTATTACCTGTTCTGAACTCACAGCACTCCCCTCCACTCTCACTCTGAGGTCTAGAGGCCTATCCCCAAGGAGTCCAGATTCTTGGGTATTTTCTCAAGAGTTTTGGACAAGGCATGGACTGCTGCTGGTCAGTGCTGATTCTGCAGCATGAGAGTAAGAGGACAGTCAGCTGAGAGGGAACCATAGAGGAGCAGCAGTGCCCAGAGGCACAGAGCAGGTGCCACAGTGGGAACAATTGGGCTCACCCCTGGATATTCTGGAGTCACACTCCTTGTCTCTCTGGGCAACCAAAGGAGGCCTGGCATCTACTCATGTGGAAGGCACTGGCATAACAGATCTGGGACTGAACTGCAAGCCCCATGACTAAACAGTTTGGCTGAGGCAATACCGGCCTGGGTGGAGCGGGGGACTAGAATACGTGAACGCAAAGCCAGCAGATTCCCAGGGTGAGGCTGACCCAGAGGACCACTAAACTGAGAATAAGATGCACCCAGCCCTTAGGGAATCATTAGCTGAGGGCAGGCAGAGGCTGGAACTGACAGCTAACTGTGCCACTCCAACACAAACTGCAGTCGAGACAGGGCAGCGGCACAGACAGGGCCTGAGTCACAGGTTTTGTGAACTCAAACAGTGTCTCTCTTCCAGGGGAATATAGGTGGGACAGAAACAAATTCTGCAAAGTTGTTCTGTTCTGTCAGTAACATCAATCAGGGGCAGGGCTGGAACTGAGTTAACATCCTCCATTAAGCGCTCGAGGTTGTCAGGCCTCACTTCCACCTGCTGGATAGTGGCAGAGAGCAGCCTGGCTGAGAATACATATATCTCCCTGTGATTCAGGCAGTTGCAACTTCCTGGAGTATTTGTTCATCGGAGGGAACTGGGTCACAGCACTGTGGGGTTATCAGTGACTGAGTGTGACAGAGGTGCAAGAGGAGGAAGGAGGCTTCAACATCCCAGACTAATATATTTCCTGAGTGTGTCCTCCTGATCTCACAGAGCACCAGAGCAAGTTGTATTTCAGTTGCAGGCAGACACCTGCGATCTAGTTGCCAGAGACCTTTTGAACCCTCCCACCTGAGATAGGTGCTGACTGAGACAATTGATTTGGACCTCTTGAACTGGGCCAATCGCCCGAGGACTATTCAAGTGGTACCCTGGGTTTGTGGTTGTGCGAAGGTTTGATTTTCATGTTCCAATTGTTGCCTGTTGGGGGGGGTTGACTTAATTGCTGGTATATATCCACAGCTGAGACTTCAACCCAGAGTAACTTATTCAATAGGGTAGGAAAGAGACCAGCTGAAAACAAGACAGAGCCACTTAGCCCCACCACACCAAGCAGGTCCCCAGTTGCTCAGGCCATATCACTATATGGGTCCTTGGCAAAGCTCCAAGGAAAAAGACACAGATACTGGTCCCAGCTTTTGGGCAAAGGGCTAGTTAATCACTACTCCTGGAGCCCCTAGCCCAACTTCTCTTTATCTCCTCATCTGGTCAAATGGTGTAAAATAATCATGGGGCAGAAACAGCGGAAAAACTCTGGTAACATCAATAACCAGAGTAGATCAACCCCCACAAAGAAAGATATGGCAAACGCAACTGAAGATCCTATTCATAAACAGACAGCCAGGATGTCAGAAATAAAATTCAGAATTTGGGCTGCAAACAAGATTAATAGAATAAAGGAAAAGTTGGAATTAGAAATTCTAGGAGTTATTCAAAAGTTGTCTCAAGAATTCAACGAATTTAAAGACAAAAACACCAAAGATTTTTGACACATGGAGACAAGAATTTGTAGCCCTCAAAATCTAAAAAATACAGTACAATCCCTCAGTAACAGAGTGGAGTAAGCAGAAGAAAGGATTTCTGACATCCAAGACAAAGCTTTTGAACACTTTCAAACTCTCCAAGAGAAAGAAATGAAGAGCAAAAATGAATCATTCTCTGAGAGAGTTCTGGGATAATTCAAAGAAAACTAAAATTCAACTCATAGAAATCCCTGAAAGAGAAGAAGTGGTTTTGCAATGCACAGAGGCTCTTCTCCATGAAATTATGAAAGAGAATTTCCCAGACACGCCAAGAGACTCTGAAATTCAGATAGCAAACAGTTTCAGAACCCCAGCACACCTCAACCTGAATAACACATCCCCCCGGCACATCATAATTAAATTCACTGAAGTTAATATGAAGGATAAAATTCTGAAAGCAGCCAGACATAAGAAAACCATAACCTACAAAGAGAAGAATATTAGAATGACTGCAGATATCTCTGCTAAAAATTTTCAAGCTAGATGAGGGTGGTCATCGAATTTTATTCTCCTAAAACAAAATAACTTTCAACCCAGGATCCTTTATCCAGCTCAACTGAGTTTCATTTACGATGGAGAAAATAAATACTTTAATGACATTCACATGTTGAAGAAATTTGCCATAACTAAACCAGCTCTGAAGGTCATTCTCAGACCTATCCTTCATAATGACAAGCACAATCCTCCACCACAAAAGTAAAATCACTCAGAAACATTTAATCAAACTCCAAATTCCACAGCGATAAAAGGATTAAAAATGTCCACTGGACTTTTTAAAAACGCAATACCCCAAATTCTACCAGGCTTATCAATATTCTCCATTAATGTGAATAGCTTAAATTGTCCTCTAAAAGGCAAGGGTTGGCTGACTGGATACAAAAACTCAGCTCAGATATCTACGGCATACAAGAATCTTTTCTTAACTTAGAAGATAAATATAGACTCAGTGTGAAGGGATGGTCATCTATATTTCGGGCAAATGAAAATCAGAAAAAAGCAAGTGTTGCAATTCTATTTGCAGATACAATAGGCTTTAAACCAACAAAAATAAGGAAGATTGAGAATGGTCTCTTCACATTTGTTAAGATTAATACTCAATATGATGAAATTTCAATTATTAGTATTTATGCAGTCAACCAGAATGCGCCTCAACTTGTAAGAGAAACTCTAACAGAGACGAGCAACTTGATTTCCTCCAGCTCCTTAATAGTTGGAAATTATAATACTCCTTTGGCAGTGTTGGATAGATCCTCCAATAAGAAGCTGAGCAATGAAATTTCAGATTTAAAATTAACCACTGAACAGATGGATTTAACATACATCTACAGAACATTTCATCCTAACAAAACTGAATACACATTCTTCTCATCACCCCACAAAACATACTCCAAAATCGATCACATCATAGGTCACAAGTCTAACCTCTTTAACTTTAAAGGAATAGAAATTATTCCTTGCATCTTCTCAGACCACCATGGAATAAAAGTTGAACTCAGGATTCGGAGGGGGAGAGCAAGATGGCGGCAAGTAACAGCTTCCTTGCATCTGGGCACCATGAGTCTGGGGAGACAGGACTCCAGGCATCTCTGGCTGGTGGGATCTGCCTATCATCACCCCTGTGAGGATACAGAGAGTCAGCGAGAGACTTCTGGACCCCAAGAGGAGGACTAAAACAGTGGAAAACCGGCAAGTGGTCGCATGTGTTCAATCCGTCTAAACCTGCCCACAACTGTAAGTTCAGTAGCAGCGAGACTGCAAAACGGAAAGGCCTTACCTGTGAACTGTTTTGGTGTCTTTGGACTTGGCACTCAGTTCAACTGCCTTGGGGAGAGACTGAGTGGGAATGCGGAAATCTTTGGCCGTTGTCTAGGGCCACAGTCTGAGCCGCTGAGCCAGACGGAGCTAATAGTGTTTGGCTGTGGGCCACAGGGAGCCATTGTGAGCGATCTGCCCCGGCAAGCTCTGCCCTCAGGGTTGCAGAGCTAGAATGTGGTGGGAGCTGGTAACTCAGCAACCAAGTAGCCTAAGGGTGGGGTCTGAGCCGCCTTGCAGCCCTAACCCTCAGGGGCAGAGTGAGACCGGTTTTGGCACACTGGGTAAGTGGAAACCCAACTCAGCAGTGATTCCACCGACAAGCACTTTCCTGGGAAAGCTTCTGCTCAGCAACTTTACAAGTTCAAAGTGCCTTTTAAGTGGGCTAAAGAGAGATTTAGGGTATCTACCTGCTGGGGTTCGAGAAATAAGCAGCCTCTGGTCGTATCAGAACTGTGATTAACATCTCATACCTCAGAAGACCACGTGTTGCCCACACAATATTCAAAAACATATACATACTGCTTTGTTTTTGGTTGTGTTTTTTTTTTTTTGTTTTGTTTTGTTTTTTTTGGGGGGGTTGGTTCTCTTTTTTTGTTTATTTTGATGTTGTTTATGTTGTTTTGTTTTTTAATTTGAACCTTTTCCATACAGATCTTTTTTTCTCAGTTTTTCTACTTTAATTATAATTTCCCATTGCTGCCTTTTTTAATAACTAGAACTTCATTTTTGCTAGTGTTTCTACTGCTATTATTTGGTTCCTTGCCCAATTTTATCCCGTAAAGGTTTCTGTTTGCATGCTTTGGTTTGATTTATAGCACTTTTGTCTTTGCCCCCTCTACTTGGTGGAGGTGGGGTACTGTGTCTCATCAGGTCAGCAAAGACCTGCTGACCCAAAGGGAACCACCAAACTGGGCACCCCCAAAGGTGGTTCTTTTTAAAGGTTCTGTCAAATTACATTACTATACACCTATATTGCTCTGTCTCCCTCTTTCTGTGCCTCTTTTCTTTTTGTTAATATTCCTTTTAGCCACCCCCCCTCCTTTCTCTATTTTTTTTTTTCTTTTCACTTGGTCCTCCTTTCTTTCATCACTTTCTTACTCTTCAACCTTCTCACCCTTCTGGTCCCATACCAAAAGGACTCATCTAATCCTGAGTCCACAAGCACGAGAACTTAAAGAGCAAGAGGAAGTGAAAAGTAAATTAGGGCAAGGAAAAAGATAAAAGAAATCACTCATAAGGAAGAATAAGCAGAAAACTCCAGGCAACATGAAGAACCAGTCCAGAACAACTCCGCCAAGGCACCATGAGGTAGCTACTGCAGAGGATTCCACCTGTAAAGAAATGCTAGGAATGACAGAAAGGGAATTTAGAATACAAATGATGAAAAAAATGAAAGAAATGATGGAAACAATGAAAGAAACTGGTAATAAAGTGGAAAATAACCAAAATGAAATCCAAAAACAGAATCAAATAAGAGATGAACGTTATGAAGAATATAAAAAGGATATAGCAGAGTTGAAGGAACTGAAACAGTCAATTAGGGAACTTAAAGATGCAATGGAAAGTATCAGCAACAGGTTAGACCATGCAGAAGAAAGAATTTCAGAGGTAGAAGACAAAGTTCTTGAGATAACTCAGATAGTAAAAGAGGCAGAAAAGAAGAGAGAGAAAGCAGAACGTTCACTGTCAGAATTATGGGACTTTATGAAGCGTTCCAAAATACGAGTTAAAGGAATCCCAGAAGGGGAAGAAGAATGCCCCAGAGGAATGGAAGCCATACTAGAGAATATTATAAAAGAAAATTTCCCAAATATCACCAAAGATTCTGACACACTGCTTTCAGAGGGATATTGGACTCCAGCTCACCTCAACACTAACCAAGCTTCTCTAAGACACATTGTGATGAACCTGTCCAAAGTCAAGACAAAAGAAAAGATTCTGCAAGCTGCCAGGAATAAGCACCAGTTGACCTACAGGGGCAAATCCATCAGTGTGACCGCAGACTTCTCTAATGAAACTTTCCAAGCAAGAAGGCAATGGTCATCTACCGTTAATCTACTTAAACAGAAAAGTTTCCAATCCAGAATTCTGTACCCTTCTAAGCTAAGCTTAAAAATTGACGGAGACATCAAATCATTTACGGATATACAAACATTAAGGAAATTCGCAACGACAAGACCAGCTCTACAGGGAAATACTTCAACCTGTTCTGCACACTGACCACCACAATGGATCAGCAGTAAAGTAAGAACTCAGAAATTAAAGCAGAGAACCTAACCTCCACACTGATGAAAAAGATTAAACTAAGCAATGGACTCTCACAAAATAAGATGAATAGAATACTACCACACTTATCAATAATCTCAATAAATGTTAACGGCTTGAATTCCCCACTGAAGAGACATAGATTGGCTGACTGAATTAAAAAACACAACTCATCCATTTGCTGTCTGCAAGAAACACACATGGCTTCAAAAGACAAATTCAAGCCCCGAGTCAAGGGTTGGAAGACAATTTTTCAGGCAAATGGCATTCAGAAGAAAAGAGATGTTGCAATCTTATTTTCAGATTCATGTGGATTTAAAGCAACTAGTGTCAAAAAAAACAAAGATGGTAACTTTATATTGGTAAAGCGAAAAATACAACAAGATGTTTCAATTCTAAATATTTATGCACCCAATTTAAATGCTCCCAGATTCTTGAAACAGAACTTACTCAGTCTGAGCAAAATGATATCTGATAATACCATAATGACAGGGGACTTTAACACTCCTCTTACAGAGCTGGACAGATCCTCTAAACAGAAATTAAACAAAGATATAAGAGATTTAAATGAGACCCTAGCTGATTTAAATGTGCTTGATAGACGCATATAGAACACTCCATCACAAAGATAAAGAATATACATTCTTCTCATCACCCCATGGAACATTCTCCAAAATTGATCATATCCTGGGACACAAAACAAATATCAACAGAATCAAAAGAATTGAAATTTTACCTTGTATCTTCTCAGACCATAAGGCACAAAAGGCGGAACTCAACTCTAACAAAAACTCTCGACCCCACACAAAGGCCTGGAAATTAAACAATCTTCTGTTGAATAACAGATGGGTGCAGGAAGAAATAAAGCAGGAAATCATTAATTTCCTTGAGCATAACAATAATGAAGACACAAGCTACCAAAACCTGTGGGATACTGCAAAAGCAGTTCTGAGAGGAAAATCCATCGCTTTAGAAGCCTACATTTGAAAAACAGAAAGAGAGCACATCAGCAATCTCACAAGGCATCATACGGAATTGGAAAAAGAAGAACAATCTAAGCCTAAACTCTGTAGAAGAAAACAAATATCCAAAATCAAATCAGAGATCAATGAAATTGAAAACAAAAGAATCATTCAGAAAATTAATGAAACAAGGAGTTGGTTTTTTGAAAAAATAAATAAAATGGATAAACCATTGGCTAGACTAACGTGGAATAGAAAAGTAAAATCTGTAGTAACCTCAATCAGAAATGATAAAGGGGAAATAACAACTGATCTCCCACAGAGATACAAGAGATCATCTCTGAATACTACCAGAAACTCTATGCCCAGAAATTTGATAATGTGAAGGAAATGGATCAATATTTCGAATCACACCCTCTCCCTAGACTTACACAGGAAGAAATAGAGCTCCTGATCAGACCAATTTCAAGCACTGAGATCAAAGAAACAATAAAAAATCTTCCAACCAAAAAATGCCATGGTCCAGATGGCTTCACACCACAATTCTATCAAACATTCAAGGAGAGCTTATTCCTGTACTGCAGAAATTATTCCAAAATATTGAGGAAGAAGGAATCCTCCCCAACACATTCTATGAAGTAAACATCACCCTGGTACCAAAACCAGGAAAAGACCCAAACAAAAAGGAGAATTTCAGACCAATCTCACTCATGAATATAGATTCAAAAATTCTCAACAAAATCCTAGCCAATAGATTACAGCTTATCATCAAAAAAGTCATTCATCATGATCAAGTGGGCTTCATTCCAGGGATACAAGGCTGGTTTAACATTCGCAAGTCCATAAACGTTATCCACCATATTAACAGAGGCAAAAATAAAGATCACATGATCCTCTCAATAGATGCAGAAAAAGCATTTGATAAAATCCAGCATCCTTTTCTAATTACAACATTGAAGAGTATAGGCATAGGTGGCACATTTCTAAAACTGATTGAAGCTATCTATGACAAAATCACAGCCAATATTTTAATGAATGGAGTAAAACTGAAAGCTTTTCCTCTTAGAACTGGAACCAGACAGGTTGTCCTCTGTCACCTTTACTATTCAACAGAGTGCTGGAAGTTCTAGCCAATACAATTAGGCAAGACAAGGAAATAAAGGCAATCCAAATGGGAGAAGAGGAGGTCAAACTCTCCCTCTTTGCTGACGACATGATCTTATACTTAGAGAACCCCAAAGACTCAACCACAAGACTCCTAGAAGTCATCAAAAAATACAGTAATGTTTCAGGATACAAAATCAATGTCCACAAGTCAGTAGCCTGTGTATACAACAATAACAGCAAAAAAGAGAAGCTAATTAAGGACACAACTCCCTTCACCATAGTTTCAAAGAAAATGAAATAATTAGGAATATACCTAATGAGTGAGATGAAGGACCTCTATAAAGAAAATTATGAAATCCTCAGAAAGGAAATAGCAGAGGATATTAAGAAATGGAAGAACATACTATGCTCATAGATGGGAAGAATCAACATTGTTAAAATGTCTATGCTTCTCAAAGCAATCTACCTATTCAATGCCATTCCTATCAAAATACCAACATTGTACTTTCAAGATTTGGAGAAAATGATTCTGCTTTTTGTATGGAACCGGAAAAAAACCCGTATAGCTAAGGCAGTTCTCTGTAACAAAAATAAAGCTGGGGGCATCAGCATACCAGATTTTAGTCTGTACTACAAAGCCATAGTGGTCAAGACAGCATGGTACTGGCACAAAAACCGAGACATAGACACTTGGAATCGAATTGAACACCAAGAAATGAAACTAACATCTTACAACCACCTAATCTTCGATAAACCAAACAAGAACATACCTTGGAGGAAAGACTCCCTATTCAATAAATGGTGTTGGGAGAACTGGAGGTCTACATGTAAAAGACTGAAACTGGACCTACACCTTTCCCCACTCACAAACATTGATTCAAAATGGATAAAGGACTTAAATTTAAGGCACGAAACAATAAAAATCCTCAAAGAAAGCATAGGAAAAACACTGGAAGATATTGGCCTGGGGAAAGACTTCATGAAGAAGACTGCCATGGCAATTGCAACAACAACAAAAATAAACAAATAGGACTTCATTAAACTGAAAAGCTTCTGTACAGCTAAGGAGACAATAACCAAAGCAAAGAGACAACCTACACAATGGGAAAAGATATTTGCATATTTTCAATCAGACAAAAGCTTGATAACTAGGATCTATAGAGAACTCAAATTAATCCACATGAAAAAAGCCAACAATCCCATGTATCAATGGGCAAGAGACATGAATAGAACCTTCTCTAAAGATAACAGATGAATGGCTAACAAACACATGAAAAAATGTTCATCATCTCCATATATTAGAGAAATGCAAATCAAAACAACCCTGAGATATCATCTAACCCCAGTGAGAATGGCCCACATCACAAAATCTCAAGACTGCACATGCTGGCGTGTATGTGGAGAGAAGGGAACACTTTTACACTGCTGGTGGGACTGCAAACTAGTACAACCTTTCTGGAAGGAAGTATGGAGAAACCTCAAAGCACTCAAGCTAGACCTCCCATTTGATCCTGCAATCCCATTACTGGGCATCTACTCAGAAGGAAATAAATCCTTCTATCATAAGGACACTTGTACTAGACTGTTTATTGCAGCTCAATTTACAATCGCCAAAATGTGGAAACAGCCTAAATGCCCACCAACCCAGGAATGGATTAACAAGCTGTGGTATATGTATACCATGGAATACTATTCAGCCATTAAAAAAAATGGAGAGTTTACATCCTTTGTATTAACCTGGATGGAAATGGAAGACATTATTCTTAGTAAAGTATCACAAGAATGGAGAAGCATGAATTCTATGTACTTAATTTTGATATGAGGACAATTAATGACAATTAAGGTTATGGAGGGGGAAGCAGAAAGAGGGACGGAGGGAGGGGGTGGGGCCTTGGTGTGTGTCACACTTTATGGGGGCAAGACATGATTGCAAGAGGGACTTTAGCTAACAATTGCAATCAGTGTAACCTGGCTTATTGTACCCTCAATGAATCTGCAACAATTAAAAGAAAAGAAATCATTCCTTGCATCTTCTCAGACCATCATGGAATAAAAGTGAACTCAATAACAACAGGAACCTGCATACCCTTACAAAAACATGGAAGCTAAAAAATTTTATACTGAAGGATAGATGGGTTATAGACGAAATTCAGAAGGAAATCACGAAATTTTTGGAACAAAACAACAATCAAGACACGAATTACCAGAACCTCTGGGATGCTGCAAAGGCAGTCCTAAGAGGGAAATTTATAGAACTGCAAGCCTTCCTCAAGAAAACGGAAAGACAGCAAGTTAATAACTTAACAGGACATCTCAAGCAACTGGAGAAGGAAGAACACTACAACCCCAAACTCAGCAGAAGAAAAGAAATAACCAAAATAAGAGCAGAAATAAATGAAATTGAAAACAAAAGAATTACACAACAGATCCATAAATCAAAAAGTTGGTTTTCTGAAAGGGTCATTAAAATAGATAACCCTTTGGCCAATCTAACCAGGAAAAAAAGAGTAAAATCTCTAATTTCATCAATCAGAAATGGTAACGATGAAATAACAACAGACCCCTCAGAAATTCAAAACATCCTTAACCAATACTACAAGAAACTCTACTCTTAGTAAATGTGGAATTTAAATGTCTTAGCAAAATAACTAAGAAAATGCCAGGAAGGCTACGTTAACCAGTGTGATAAAAATGTGTCAAAGGGTATATGAAACCAGTGTATGGTGCCCCATGATCACATTAATGTACACAGCTATGATTTAATAAAAAGAAAAAAAGAAAGAAACTCTACTCTCAGAAATATGATAACGTGAAAGAAATCTACCAATACCTGGAGTACACCAGCTATCAAGACTTAGCCAGAATGAAGTGAAAATGTTGAACAGCCCTATATCAAGTTCTGAAATAGCATCAACTATACAAAATCTCCCTAAAAAGAAGAGCCCAGGACCAGATGGCTTTACGTCAGAATTCTACCAAACCTTTAAAGAAGAACTAGTACCTATATTACTAAACCTCTTTCAAAATATAGAAAAAGAAGGAATATTACCAACACATTCTACAAAGCAAACATCACCTTGATCCCCAAACAAGGGAAAGGCCCAACAAGAAAAGAAAATCATAGACCAGTATCACTAATGAATATTGAGGCTAAAATACTCAATAAGATCCTAACAAACAGAATCCAACAACACATCAAAAAAATTATACACCGCGACCAAGTGGGATTTATCCCAGGGTCTCAAGGCTGGTTCAATATACGTAAATCTATAAATGTAATTCAACACATAAACAAACTAAAAAATAAGGACCATATGATTCTTTCAATTGATGCAGAAAAACCTGTTGATAATATCCAGCATCCCTTCATGATCAGAACACTTAAGAAAATTGGTATAGAAGGGACATTCCTTAAACTAACAGAGACCATCTACAGCAAACCCACAGCCAATATCATACTGAATGAAGTTTAATTGAAATCATTTCCACTTATGTCAGGAACTAGGCAAGGTTGCACATTGTCTTCTTTGATCTTTAACATTGCAGTGGAAGTTTTAGCCATTGCAATGAGGGAAGAAAAGACGATCAAGGGTATCCACATAGGGTCAGAAGAGATAAAACTTTCACTCTTCGCAGATGATATGATCGTGTATCTGGAAAACATCAGGGATTCTACTACGAAACTTTTAGAAGTATCAAAGAATACAGCAATGTCTCAGGCTACAAAATCAACTCCCATAAATCTGTAGCCTTTACATATACCAACGATAACCAAGCCGAAAATACAGTCAAGGACTCTATTCCTTTCACAGTAGTGCCAAAGAAGATAAAATATTTGGGAGTATACCTAACAAAGAACGTGAAAGATCTCTAAAAAGAGAACTATGAAACTTTAAGAAAAGAAATAGCTGAAGATGTTAACAAATGGAAAAACATACCATGCTCATGGCTGGGAAGAATCAACATTGTTAAAACATCTATACTACCCAAAGCAATATATAATTTTAATGCAATTCCTATTAAAGCTCCATCATATTTTAAAGACCTTGAAAAAATAATACTTCATTTTATATGGAATTAGAAAAAAATCCTGAATAGCCAAATCATTACTCAGCAAGAAAAACACAACAGGAGGAATCAGGCTACCAGACCTGAGACTGTACTATAAATCCATACTGATCAAAACAGCATGGTATTGGCACAAAAACAGAGAAGTAGATGTCTGGAACAGAATAGAGAACCAAGAGATGAATCCAGCTACTTACTGTTATTTGTTCTTTGACAAGCCAATTAAAAACATTCAGTGGGAAAAAGATTCCCTATTTAACAAATGGTGCTGGGTGAACAGGCTGGCAACCTATAGAAGATTGAAACTGGACCCACACCTTTCACCATTTACTAAGATAGACTCTCACTGGATTAAAGATTTAAACTTAAGACATGAAACTATAGAAGTACATGAAACTATAAAAGTGCAGGGAAAACTCTTGAAGGAATCGGCCTGGGTGAATATTTTATGAGGAGGACTCCCCAGGCAATTGAAGCATTATCAAAAATACACTACTGGGACCTGATCAAACTAAAAAGCTTCTGCAAAACCAAGAACACAGTAAGTAAAGCAAGCAGACAGCCCTCAGAATGGGAGAAAATATTTGCAGGTTATACCTCTGATAAAGGTCTGATAACCAGAATCCACAGAGAACTCAAACGTATTAGCAAGAAAAGAATACGTGATCCCATCTCAGGGTGGGCAAGGGACTTGAAGAGAAACTTCTCTAAAGAAGACAGATGCACGATCTACAAACACATGAAAAAAAGCACATCATCCTTAATCATCAGAGAAATGCAAATCAAAACTACTCTGAGATATCACCTAACCCCAGTAAGAGTAGCCCACATAACAAAATCCCAAAACCAGAGATGTTGGCGTGGATGTGGAGAAAAGGGCACACCTCTACACTGCTGGTGGGAATGCTCACTAATACGTTCCTTCTGGAAGGATGTTTGGAGAATACTTAGAGACCTAAAAATAGACCTGCCATTCAATCTTTCTATTCCTTTACTAGGTTTATACCCAGAAGACCAAAAATCACAATATAACAAAGACATCTGTACCAGAATGTTTACTGCAGCCCAACTCATAATTGCTAAGTCATGGAAGAAGCCCAAGTGCCCTTCGATCCACAAATGGACTAGCAAATTCCATACATGTATACCATGGAATATTATGCAGCCTTAAAGAAAGATGGAGACTTTACCTCTTTCATGTTTATATGGATGGAGCTGGAACATATTCTTCTTAGCAAAGTATCTCAGGAATGAAAGAAAATGTATCCAATGTACTCAGCCCTACTATGAAGCTAAATTATAGCTTTCACATGATGGCTATAATCCAACTATAGCACAAGACCATGAGGAAAGGGCCAAGGAATGGGAAGGGAGGGGGCAGATTAGGGTGGAGGAAGGGTAATGGGTGGGGCCACACCTGTGGTGCATCTTAGAATGGGTACAGGTGAAACTTACTAAAGGCAGAATACAAATGTCTACATACAATAACTAAGAAAATGCCATGAAGGCTATGTTGAACAGTTTGATGAGAATACTTCAGATTGTGTATGAAACCAGCACATTGTACCCCTTGATTGCACTAATGTACAAAGCTATGATTTAACAATAAAAAATAAATAAATAAAAAAGAAAAAAGGAAGAAAAAAAAGGAGAGGCTTTTCTTTTAAGGAAAAGTGCTTGAATTGAAGGATTGAGGAAGATCTTTGGAGACTTAATAGTTTTTAAAATATGAAAATCAGGCATAAAATGACAAGAAAACTATAGACAATATTCCTTAAGAAAAAATATGCAAAAATCTTTAGCAAAACATTAGTAAATAAAATCCAGCAATACCTAAAAATAATGTGATATAATGGCCAAGTGGTGTTTACCTCAGGACAGCAAAGTGAGTTTAACATTTGAAAATCAGTCAGTGTAATTCATTGTAAATAAAGAATAAAAGACAAAAATGGTATGATCTTCTCAATAGGAACAAAGGGAAAGAATTTTGATAAAATTCAATGTCTGCTTATGATAGAAACTTTCAACACACTAGGGATAAAGGAAAACTTCTACAACTTGATAAAGGCTAGTATAATTTAATGGTGAAAGATTGATTTAGTTCTTCACCTAAGATTGGAAACAAGACAAAGATATACATTCCCACCACTTTTATGCAACATTTTACTGGATAATTTAGTGCACAAGAGAAGAAAGCATGGGGGGGGACATGAGTAGGCAGGTCTCAGGCAAGCAAACTTATAGCAAGAAGCAATCTTTCTTTATTCATGGAAAGGATGATTCAGTAGGAAAAAAGAAATCCCTACAAGAAGCCATTAAAACTAATTAAGTTTTGCAGTTTAGAAAAGTTTCAGGATCAATATATAAAAACAACTATATTTTTATATGTAAGAAGTAAATATTTAGTGAACTAAATTTAAACAGTAATCCATTTATTTTGCAATTTTTTTAAGTTTTAAAAATTTCTCTCTGTATATAATATGTATATATGTATATGTGCGTATATGTATATACACATATATAGAACCATATATAAAAAATATGTTTGTGTGTGTATATATATATATATATACACACACACATATATATATATATATATTTTTTTTTTTTCCAGAGACAAGATCTCACTCTATTGCCCAGGCTCGACCAGTGGAGCTATTAAAGCTAACTGCAGCCTCAAACTCTTGGACTCAAGTTTATTCTTCCTATCTAGCTTCCAACATAGCTGCAACTACTGACATTTGCCACCATCTCTGAATAATTTTTTTTTTCTGGAGATGGAGTCTTGCTGTGTTATCTAGGCTGCTCTCTAACTCCTGACCTCAAGCTATCCTCCCTCCCTGGATTCCCAAATTGCTAGGATTATAGGT
Source organism: Nycticebus coucang (assembly GCF_027406575.1). Lineage (NCBI taxonomy): Eukaryota > Metazoa > Chordata > Mammalia > Primates > Lorisidae > Nycticebus > Nycticebus coucang. The sequence continues at coordinate 175,281 of NW_026515576.1, read as the reverse complement.
GTGAGCCATTGTGCCCAGCCCACTGCCATTTTTAATATTATCAAAAATAAAAAGAAATTTTGAGGGCTAAGTTTAGTAAATTATATAAGACCTATAGATTTAGAAGTATAAAACATTGTTATGAGAAATGATAGGAAACCTATAAATAGATATATAAACTATGATTATAGATTGGAAGATTCAATATTAAGATACTAGTTCTCTCCATATGGATCTATACCTTCATTACTACATATAATCTCAATCAATATTCTTGCATGGCTTATTTTGGGGAGAGAAATTGAGAAACTAATTCTGAAATTCCTTGAGGCATGCAAAAAATCTGTAATAGCCTTTTTTTTTTTTTTTTTTTTTTTGAGAAAGAACATAGAGGGCTTATACAAGTTGATTTTAAGATTTTGTTTTACGATTCATTATCAGGGCCTGCCCCTGCGGGCAAGTGCTCGTGGCATCTTGAGAAGAGAAAGGGGTGTCAGACGAAGAAACGAATGGCGTGTCAAGTTTTGTAGGAAGAGAGGGAAGAGCGAAGTTGGCGGATCTGGCCACCATTGCTCACGACTCCTGTGACGTCCAGTGGCAGAGGCCAAAGGGATTTCTGGGGCAGCCTCGAGGGAAAGAATCCGGCGCACGGGGTCTATAGACGTTACTCTAAATATAGCACTTGTGGCGTTTGAAATTATCTTACTTTCTTCTCTTAACGATTATTTTAATATTTTGTCTCTTGATTGCCCTTTCATATAACATAAGCCCAGTAAGGCCAGAGACTTTAATTCCTGGTAACCCCTGCGCCCTGAAATAACGCTGAATTAACCTGCTCACAAGTGAGGAATAATAACCAGCTGTGAAACGCCAGCAATAACAGCCAGACGTTTATTAGAATTTTACTGTGCCAGGTACTACATTTTACTTGGATTATCTCATTTTTCAGAATAGCTTTGAAGCATACATTACTACAATGCCTGTTTTTCAGGTGCTTGCTGTGCTTTCTCCCTGTGATTTTCTGAACCAATAACCTGAAGACCCAAGCTCTTCATATGCAAAAATGTTTTGTATCAGGTGCATCTGATGCATTTATCTCAGGATAGAAGGAGTGTCCCCTGAGATAACAACAACAAAAATCGAGATAAAGAGAGGAGGAACTAGAATGAGATTCATATGCTGTCCCTGCCTACTCCTTCCAGGGCAGAATGTGGAATGGAGCCTTGGAGAATTTGCAGTCTGTTCTCATTTTAGTCAGAGTTTCTGACTTAGGAGGTTGATGGGGCGGCCCTTAAATTTGCATTTCTAACAAATTCTGGGGTGATGTTTCAAATAGGTCCAAGCAGAGAGGCTACTTCATAGAGATTTCTGCCACTGCATACAAAGGAAGCCATAGACATCCCCAACCCTCAAACTCCAAACCAAAACACTGAAAACTGAACACCAGAGTGGACAAAGAATATTTCAGAATTTCTGTGGGAATCAGTGACTCAAAGACCTGACATCCTAGCCCTCATCTTGGCATCTTGGAAATCATCCCAGTCTGGATTTAGTTCTGGGGGAAGGGAGAAAGGTTCCCGTTGATAAGATTATTGTCACTGCAGCTAAATGGAGGCATTAAGTAGAAATGAGTCTCAGTTACACAAAAAAAATTCTATTTGTCACATATTTTAGTTTGTAAACTGAAACTCATTCCTACTACAGTATTATCTGTGAGCATTACATAGTAACCATAAGGTACTCATCATTTTAAGCTAAGTATTATGAAGAGTCTCACTTTACTCAAAGATTGTGAGATTTTATTCATTAACATTTTTATTTAGTGGCTATAGTTGTCAAGGACAAAGCTGGGGGAACTAGAAAACATTGCCCTGCCTGGCATTATAACCTTACTAGGTGGTAAGTTCCTTTAGGGCAGGGTCAATACATTTCCTTTGACTCCCTCACCTAGTCACTAGCATACATGGTGCTTGTGCTTAGTAGGTGCTCAGTAAATGTTTGTGGAATGAATATATTATGAATAAAATATATGCTGAGGAAAAAAAAAAGATTTTGTTTTACACTGTAGTAATCAGTAGAATGTCTTGGATTTCATGTTTATGTTTACTTGCCTTTCTAAAAAGTGATCAGGATAATTCAGTGTGGGTCTGGATAGACTTTTTAACAGATGTGTTTGGGACACCAGGTTTTGATATGGAAAAATGAATTCAACACTTACTTCAGGCCATGAGCAACAATGGATTTAAAATCTATACCCATCCTGAATATAAAAACTAAAACTGAAACTTTTAGAAGAAGTCATGAGTAAATCTTTGTGACTTTGGGTTAGACAGAGTTTTATTAGACAGAACACAAACCAGAAAAAATAAATCTATAAATTGAACACAAACCAGAAAAAAATAAATCTATAAACTGTACCACTCCAAAGTTAATAACCTCTGTTCTTTGAAAAGATTCTCCCCACCACAATGGGCAAAATATTTGAATAAATACTTCACAAAAGATGTATGTTTGGCCAATAAGCAATTGAAGAATTGCTCAATATCAATAATCATCCAAGAAATTATATCCAAACCACAATGAGATATTACCACATACTCATCAGAATGACCGAAATTAGAAAAGCTTACTGATGGTACTTAGTGCTGGTGAGAATATGCGGTAATTGGAATACTCCTACCTTGCTGCTAAGAATATATAATAGTAAAATCACTTTGAAAAGCAACTTGCCAGTTTTATTTTTAGAAGACTCCCTGTCATATAAACCAACAAATGTACTCGCTGGTGTTTTCTTAAGAGAAACGAAAACTTGTATATGCACAAAAGATGTGTATAGGGAATGCTCATAGATGCTTAGTATCAACAGTGCAAAACTGGAAATAACACACCAGTCCATACACAAATGAATAGATAGAATTATGGTATATATGTAGAACTGAATATTATTTGGCAATTTTAAAAGGAGGAAATACTAGTATATGCAATGCATAGATGAATCTCAAAAGTATGCTGAAGAAAAAAATATCTAAACCCAAATGAATACAAGTCTGTCAGATCCTCTCTTACACACGTGGATAAAGCCCTCACAGAGCCAAGCAGCTGTGGCAGATGTCCTCTCTGTGTGTGCCTGACAGGAGATGCTGGTTCTGAACCGAGTTGTGTCATCACAACTACGGAAATCTACACTGTGGTGGTAAGATGGAAATAACCAATTCAGTGAGTAACAGGGTCAGTGAGTGTCAGAGGGACTGCTCTGTAAAGAGCAATACACACAATTGACAGAACACGGTGTTCCTAAGGGTGTTGCATTGTGTGTGCAACCAATACAAATTCAACATGTATCATGAAAGGCTCATATCGACTGCCCTAAACAAGGTTTCCAATCTTAAAACTGTTCTCAGAACGGGAATACCCACTGATGGTAGAGCACGTCAGTTTACTATATCAATGGCACACTATCAGTTTGCTAATCAGAAAGAAGCAGAACGTATGTTTGAAGTCTCAGTAAGGTAAATATTCTCTATAGAGTGGGAGATAAAACCTAAAAGACTGAGGGATTCAAAGGTTACATCTGAGATAGGACACAAGTTACATGAGTAGATTCACAAGGACGCTATGCCGCTTGTCACTACTGTACTGATGTGTTCCCTTAGCACATACCCATGAATGGGGTTGGGGGCTTGCACTGGCTGATGGAAGAGGAATGACTTGTTTCATGGGTGAGATAGTTCATTATGTGAATGCAACCACAAAGGGGCTGGCCACTGTTCAATTGTCCCGCTTGGCAGTGGCCTTATAAAATAACATTGAGAGCAAGGTTCTCAGTAGACTGAGTATTAGGCTGGTCACTCTCTTTATTCTGAGTATTCATTTTATGTAAGAAAAGATATGGTTTAAAATAAGAATATATGGACAATGGCAAGTGGCTCATCTGTTTAATCTTGAAAGAAAAAAGATTGAAAGACTGCAGATAGTAAGGTTTGAGGGACAGATGGGCAAATGGATTGAGCACATATCAAGGCAGTCTCTATGAGCCTTTCATGATACATGTTGAATTTGTATTGGTTGCACACGCAATGCAACACCCTTAGGAACACCGTGTTCTGTCAATTGTGTGTATTGCTCTTTACAGAGCAGTCACTCTGACACTCACTGACCCCGTCACTCACTAAATTGATTATTTCCATCTTACCACCACAGTCTGTATTTCCATAAGCCTCATAGTGACGACACAACTCGGTTCAGAACCAGCATCTACTGTAGTTAAGAACCAGTTAGACCAGATGACCTTGGCAGGCTCTGTCATGGACCACCTCAGTGCTGATACAATGAGTTTCTGAAAGGAAGGGTCAGGCTAAGCAGAGCTGGAGACTCTGTATGGATCTAACATTATGAGCTTCCTCACAGTAAAGATATTCTACCTACAGTATTATTGAAGCTGAATGTTCAACCTGTTAGCAACAGAAACTAATTATGTGCACCCCTGATATGTCACTATCTCTGCAGGGGTCTCACAAATGGCTTAGTGGCAAGTTGATTGCATTGAAACCCTCTATGATAGAAGAAGTATCAATTGGTTTTGACAGTGAATGACAGACTTGGAGGATATGGATTTGCCTTTGCTGCCTGCAGGCATGGAAGCTGAGTCACTATCTTAGCTCTTATGTGGTAGAGTACGGGGGATCCATCAACAAAGAACCTTGCCTAATATTTTTTCAGATCAGTGAGCTCATTTTATAGCAAAGGGGCTCTGGCAGCAAACACATGACCATGTGGTCCTTGGATCCCACTACTCCGTGGCCATTAAGTAGGACGCATGTGACCAACAAACTACTGGGAGAGTACTGTTTCGTCTACAAGGGCTAGGTGTGGAATCCTATTTAAGTATTAGCTATGTCTGCCATCTGTTCCTTGGAGGCTCCTTATGCCAGGAGCCTATCCGGGAAAGAAAGGAATCACTACACTGCCGGGTGTAACTGACCTGATCAGAGGGAGCAGGGCTGTTAGGACACAAAAGAGGGTAAGGCAAGAATCAGTCTATCCCCCCTGTGCCTCTTGGTTTTCTGCTGGCCAATTTTTAAGGGCAACCATACCAGGGCAGCTTGAGAGTGACTGTGGTCTCAGACCCTTCAGTGATGAAGTTCTGTGTCACCCTTAGCTAAGACGCCCAGAACAGCAGAAGAACTAGGGGAATGTGACGGAAATCTCGAATGGGAAGATGTAGAGCAGAGGGTGGTATGTTACCCTAGGATGACACCGAATAAAGGAAAAGCTCTTCTTGGAGGGGGAACTTCCTGCAAGAAGTAAACCCATCCTAGTGGCACAGAGATGAGACTGCTGTGCCTGGGGTGGTGGGCTGCCCACGTCCTTTCTCAGGATTGATGGTGCATTTGCCCAGTGATATGTTCCTCTGTAAGCATCACCCTCAGCCTAAAGAAAACGCCTTGCCGGGCGGCGCCTGTGGCTCAGTGAGTAGGGCGCCAGCCCCATATGCCGAGGGTGGCGGGTTCAAACCCAGCCCCGGCCAAACTGCAACCAAAAAATAGCCGGGCGTTGTGGCGGGCGCCTGTAGTCCCAGCTACTCGGGAGGCTGAGGCAAGAGAATCGCATAAGCCCAAGAGTGAAGAGGTTGCTGTGAGCCGTGTGACGCCATGGCACTCTACCGGAGGACGGTACAGTGAGACTCTGTCTCTACAAAAAAAAAAAGAAAATGCCTTGCCAAAAGCTACATCCCCTCTTTGGGATTAGTTCACAGTCAGTGTCTGGTTGGTGAAGGGACACAAAGACCTCAGACCCTTGCCTTGAGTCAGAGTCGCTATAAATGGCATTGAGTTCCAGAACTCCAGCTGAAACCTCACTCACAAATGAATCGCAGTCCAGCTTATCCTTCCACCTTCATTCACTTGCAGGCATTGTTACCGAGGGACCTGCTCCCTACCTTACCCGCATACAAATCTCCATCTCAGAGTCTGGTTTTAGGGATCTGAGCAAAGAAACAGAGCATATGGGAGACTGCAATTCCCAGACTCTTATTATGCAATTAGTTAGGGGCACTTGATTAGTTCAGGCCAATAAAAATAAGTTTAGTTGAAGTGTCACTTCCTGCCTGAAACAACACCAAGCCCCAGAAGGAGTCTTTATTCACTCCAGAGTTTGGCTCACTTTTGTCCTAGGTACCACAAAATATACTTGAGTTTTTAATAGTTTTCTATTTACATTTATTTAATTGTATTTACCTGTAACCAAAAGTGAGCAATAAGATTAATCGCCTCATGTTCTTTGGCTTAACTTAGTACCAGAAAATGATTTCTACAGGACAAGAAATTAGTGTTTTTATTTTTCTCTGGGTTGTTCTTTTTTGGATCATAAATAGGGAAGACAGCCTTTTGGTCAGCAACCAATAATTTGCTATTGATCATACCCTTAAGATCAACCTATCCTTGCCAAGACCTTTTTGTGAGCTTGGACTATACCACTTGGTATAAATTATGAGAACACTTGGCCCCACTTAAGCTTGGTTTTACATCAACTGAACTTACCACATGAACTTAATGCCTTTCATTATTCTAGTACACAGAGGTCACCACTCTGAGATTTTATTTTGCAGTCTGGATAATTAATTTGTTCATTCTGTGTACTCAGCATCACACTGTTTTTTTGGAGCAGTGCTACCAAAGCAATAGATTAATTTACATGATACAATGCATTTAGAATGATCATTACCCCATAGAATTGTGATTGCTTGAATTCTAAAGAGAGAGAAGATGTTTTCTCCACTGAGATAAAAAGTTTTCAGTACTGTTTTCCATGGGGAAAAAAGAAAAAAAAGAAAAGAAAAGAAAAATGCATCTAAATTTTTTGAACATCTAAATTTCCTTTTGGAAATTTTAATTTAGTTCTACTGGTTCTAATGAACTATTTTGCTTACTATCCTGGGCAAGTGGATTTGAGCTACAGGGAATAGAAACCTACATAAATATATTTTAAATAAAGGGTATATAGAAATCTGGAAATTTATTGAGGGCAAAGTAGAGATAACTTCACTGGGAAAAGCCACCAGGAGTAAGTTCTTATTTCCTATTTCTCAGAATTGCTCCTATCTTTTCATGCCATTCATACTTCTCTGTCCTCTGTTTTATTTTTATTTTTTTAATCTCTGTACAAATGGCTTCTTACTTTCCCTCATCTATGGACATGGCCATTATGGTGCACCATAAAAAGTCAGCCTAAGCCCCTTGATCTTCAATTTGTTAGCTTAGCTACCCATGGTCCTTCAACCTCACAGATGCAACTGATAGAATTAACTTGGCTCTTGTGAGAACCATAGCCCAGTTGGCGACATGGTAGTCAGGAAGGTGGGTCATAGATTTTTACAAGCTTTCTAAGTTCAGTCCTCCAGCAGTGACATTTTGAGGGCAGCCATGTCCAAATTATGTGTGTTATCCTGATCCAAAATTTGTCAAATTTTCTGGACTCCAGCTATAAAATAAAAATGCTTTTATTAGTCTACAGCTGGTTTAAATGACAGCATTTAATTAAGTTTATGGTGCCAAGTGAGAATCCATGGTGTAGAAAGCATTTAGACTAAGGAATAATATGCAATTTGAAGGTGGGTTAGTATAATAAGATCAGCTGGTGCACAATAAGTGGCTGAATGTTAAAAAATGAATGACAAGCTGTCACAATGGCAGCCATTGACTGCACACAGATATACAAGGGTTGGCCTTTGGTGCAGATACCCATACAAAAATAAGGCACTTCCCTAGCATATGTGATTATTTAATTTGAAATAAATCTACATTTTATAACATAAACATCAGTCGACAAAGACAAATCCAGGATGTGACTCAATTAGAAAGTTTGGTGGATCATTTTTCTCCCTCACTAGCACATTATTGGCAAAATGTACAACTCTGTTAGGGAAATGTCTACAGAATTTCCTGGGCTTTGAACTTCTATTGCTGGGGTGGGGAGGGAGGTGCGGAGATAATTGCCATTCCACAGCAAAAGCAAGTCAACTCTTCTCAAAATCAATAGACAGTGTCAGTACTGTGGGCCTTCCTGTTCCTTATCAGTCTCTAGCATGCTTGCTGCATTTGTAACCAGATTTGTAATATTTTATGGCTTATCTTACTCTGTTGCCTGCTAAATGCACAAGCTATGAGAATTCTGAAGCTGGGTTAAACCAAGGTTTATAATTACAATTAAGAGAGAAAAGAAGGAAACAGAACCAAATCCAAGGCCATCAAAATCTATACAACAGTTATGACATTTTAACTATTTGTAGGTATGTGTACGTCTATCGCTTTTATAATTATCTTTTTTTTTTTTTTTTTTTAGGTAAGTCCCACCAATTCACTTTATTACCATATATGCTACATGCTTAGATTTTCAGTCCTGCACAGCACAGTTACAATGTTTAGGAAAACAGGAGTACCACAACCAGAGATGTTACAGAGTGTACACATTTCTGAAACTGAGAGCCATGATCACGTGTATGGTTTTCTTTAGGAAACAATTCTTGTAGAAAACAACATGGGAATAGAAGTAATTTTTTTTTTTTTTTTGTAGAGACAGAGTCTCACTGTACCGCCCGAGGGTAGAGTGCCGTGGCGTCACACGGCTCACAGCAACCTCCAGCTCTTGGGCTTACGCGATTCTCTTGCCTCAGCCTCCCGAGCAGCTGGGACTACAAGCGCCCGCCACAACGCCCGGCTATTTTTTGGTTGCAGTTTGGCCGGGGCTGGGCTTGAACCCATCACCCTTGGTATATGGGGCCAGCGCCCTACTCACTGAGCCAATTTAAAATGTTCACACATTAAATGCAGGACCGGAACTCCATACTACCATTTAGTATGCTTTGTATTACAGCATATAAAAACTAACCCCCATCTATGGAATGTTAAGCTCATACCCAAGACAGTCAAAGCCTCCCATTAATTCAACATCCCACACTCTTTTCTGGTTGTACCAAAAAATAAACAACCAGCAAATGATTTCACCTCTTAAAAAAAAAACAAAAACAAAAACAATTTACACTTAAAAAATGGGATGAGGTAGGATTCTCTCCTTCTTAAAAATGTTTCTAGAGCTACTAAAAAACTTGCATTTACTAAGTAGTTGATAAAAATATTCCTCTGGATTGTACAAGAAGGGAGACAGGGACCACTGATAAGACATGGTATATGATATTAATCAGACTTGGCTTCTTTCTCTCCTGCTTCCTCAGCGGCTGGATCCTCCTCAGTTTTAGTTTCTCCGTTTTCTGCTGGTAAATCTTTAGTTTCTTGGTCAGCCACTTTGGCCTGCTTTCCCTTTCCTCCTATGTTCCCTTTCAGCTGCACTTTTTTGTCTGAAGATTTATCCCTTGCTGCCGCTTTTGGCTTCGTTTTGACTTTTGCAGGAGAAGGTTTAGCTGACAACCGCGCCCTCCTCTTGGGCTCTTCCTTCCCCACTCCTTCGGCAAAGCTGACCTTCCTCTTGGGCATCTTGGAGGTGGGCAGGGCGTGTGCAGGTTCTGGACTCTGAATTCTATTCTGTTCATCTATGTATTTATTCTTATGCCAGTACAATATTGCCTTGACTAATATTTCTTTGTAGTAAGTTTTGAAATCAAGAAGTCTGACTCCTCTTATTTTTCTCCCCAAGACTGTTCTGGGACCCTTGTGATTCCATGTGAATTTAAAATCAGTTAATATCTGTAGAGAAGTCAGCTGGGATGCTGATGAGAACTGCATTTAAACTATAGATAAGTTGGAGGAGTATTGCCATCTTCACAATGCTAAGTCTTCTGATCCGTGAGCAGGGGATATTTCTCCAATTATTTTAGACCTTTAATTTCTTTCAACTATATTTTGTAATTTTAAGAGTATAAGTTTTGTACTTTTTATCAAACTTGTTTCCAAGTGTTTTGTATATTTTTTATACTATTGGAAAGGAATTATTTTTTGCAAAGGAATCGTTTGTTTTTTTAATTTAATTTTTACATTGTTCATTTCTAGTATAGAATTACAAGTAATTTTTATATATTAACCCTGTGTTCTGCAACCTGGTTGTACTTATTTAATAAGTGTGTGCCTCCCAAAGCTTTTCTATATTTACCATCTCGTTATCTGAGAATAGACACAGTATTACTTTTTCTTTTCCAATTTAGACAAATTTTATTGCCTTATTACAAGTGGAATTTCCAGTCCTGTGTTGAATAAGAGTGGTAGGGGCACACATTTTTTCTTTGTTCCCATATAACAGGGAAAACATGCAATCTATCCTCATTAAGTATGATAGCAGGTGGTGTTTGAAACGACTTTTATCAGATTGAGAACATTCCTTTTCTTTCGATATTGCTGAGAGTTGTTATCCTAGGGGCATGGGATATGGGATCACTTTGTATATTTTTTTTACAACTGTATATAAATCTATAATTATCTTCATAAATTTCATTTAAAGTAAAAATTTCTTAGTTTAAGTAATAGTGCCAAATGTCTCCTTCTCATACATTTCCCCTTATGGCTATTGCTGTGGATTATAAATCGTCATCATAATGATTCCATTCCCTTAAAATCAATATGAACTCTTTTTAAATATTTATGCTAGATTCCACCAAACTTTAAAACTATTAATATGAAATCCTGGCTTGATATGCTTTATCTAGGAATACTGATTATTAATTAAATGCCATATGCTTTTTGATGAAGCTTAACTTTTCAGAAGACAAAGTCAAGATAATTTCTCTAAAGATTAAACAGCAATCCAGTATTTTGCCTCTCCCAAAATTTATGAAAATTCCATGATCATGGATTTATCAATCACTTTTCTCTCTGCGAAGTAATCCTGATTGCCTTTCCTGCTTTCTAGGGGAAAAGAAACTGACATAGGTCCATCGAGCTGATAATTTCATCCTCATTGGCTTTAGCCTTCCTTGTGCAAGAAATAGTCTGTGGTCTCCACTATTCTAATTTTCCTGATGATTTCATAGTGTTCAGTCCACTTTGAAATTAGAAAGAGAATATAACCTGTATATTATGAAAAGACAAGGATCCCAGAGCAAATTTGCCTGGGCCCTAGATTTGTAGAGTCCTTTTAATTCCCTCAGCTTATCAATATGCACTAACCCAGCCCCAGAGCAATGACAATTGTGGGGTAGCTATCTCAAGATAGGGTCCCAAGATCAGCCACTTCCTTTCTAATTTTTCCCCCAGCAACATGGAAATCCTAGGTCTTGAACACCACCAGTAGAATCTGAAGAGATAATTATAATGTAATCTTTCTTTTTCCTTATAACTCTACTCTTGATCTTTTTGACATGATCCTGTTCATATCACTGAAAATTTCACTCTTGGAACTGGGTTCCCATTATCTCATGTCTGAGCATATTTCTATTGTCTTGTTTTCATGCCCAGGAGCAATAGATAAGAGCACGTGAACACCAAAATTATGTATGTATCAGTCATCATGTCATGGTCGAGGCAAAAGCAAAACAATTTTAGAATAAAAAATGGTGAATTCTCATTGATAATCTCTTTAAATAGGTAAGAAAATTATGGGCTGGATCAATACCTCATCTTGGGGAAAAGCCATATAAAGCATGGCAGGGCACCTTTTGTGAGAATCCCATAAATGTAATTGAACATGTATGCTTAATGAGTAAACTCCACCCATACCTATAAGAAATCTTCCATATGACTGTAGAAAATTGAAGTTATCTAAATTTTAAAATTAAGAAAACTGAGGTTAAAGATTATTATATAAATAATTCACAAATAAGTAGTAAACGCCAGAGTGATAATTTGAGCCTACATCTTTCTGATTTTCATGTTTGTGGTCTTTATAGTACATTTTATTGCCAGACTATGGTATACTTATCAAATGAGAAAATAGTTGGATTAAATTAACTGGAACAAATACAAGAAAATGATGAAAACATTGAGGCTAATTAAAAAACATACATATCGCGCGGCGCCTGTGGCTCAGTCGGTAAGGCGCCGGCCCCATATACCGAGGGTGGCGGGTTCAAACCCGGCACCGGCCAAATTGCAACCAAAAAATAGCCGGGTGTTGTGGCGGGCGCCTGTGGTCCCAGCTACTCGGGAGGCTGAGGCAAGAGAATCGCTTAAGCCCAGGAGTTGGAGGTTGCTGTGAGCTGGGTGAGGCCATGGCACTCTACCGAGGGCCATAAAGTGAGACTCTGTCTCTACAAAAAAAAAAAAAAATACATATCTTCACTTTAAAATTTGAATGTACTTTCAAATTATTACAAAAATGTACAATGATGTAAAACAAGTAATTACAATAATAGTGTATTTACTATAACTAAGCTGATTCATTAGGGAAAAAATTACCTTTTAAGAAATGGTGCTGGAAAATTGGATAACAGTATGCAAAATATAAAATGAATTACAGCTTTTACCAATTACCATAGATCAAATATATCCTGAAATGTATCATAAAGCAAAATATAAGAGTTAAAATAACAAAACGTCTAAATGAAAACAAAAGACAAAAAATCCGTGACCTTGAGTTAGGCAAAGACTTCTTAGGACATGGAAAGCACAAACCAAAGTGGAAATTTCATAACTTGGACTACATCAAGTACATAGTAAATGCCAGAGTGATAATTTATTTTATTGCACATAAATTATATCTACATAAACCTACATTTTTATAAAAGTATTTACTTTAAATATACTGTGTTACTTTATAAGTCACAGGTATGCAAAGAAGAAAGCAGTAAAATCCTCCACCTCAAAGAAATATAGTTTAATGATGACTATCTGGATAAACAATAAATACAAAATGATATGTTCAAAGCCATAATAGGGGTATATAGCAGGGTCTGGAGAAACTCTCTATCTGTTTTACCACAAGAAAAAGTATAGAAATCGAGCAAAATGCTTCTAGGAATTTAATATTTGATAAGATGACATTGTGCATATCAATGATGAAAAGATAAATTATTTAATAACAATAAAATAGCTATCCCTTTTGAAATTCTCACAGTGTACAAGGTATTGTTTTCAGTGTTTTCAATGTATAAAAATATTTAATACAAGGAATTCGATAAGACACACATTATTGATATTATCTCTACTTTATACATAGGGAAATTGAAGCACAGAAATGTTAAGTCACTTGCCAAACATCTCACATGAAATCATAAAAATACTTAAAATGAAAAAAATGTTAAAATATCTGAATGGAAAATACATATCTTAGTCATGGCAGAAATTCCAAAAGCCATAACAATTATTGATTGAATTGAATAAAAAGCAAAAAAAAAAACTACCTGTATGACAAAATGCTATGTAGAAAGCTTGCACACAACTGATAAATTAGGAAGAATACTTTTATAAAAAATTCTAAGTATCAAAAGTACCAATTTTCCTTCCCTGTAGGAAAGGCCTACATATCAACAAGAAAATATTTTTTAAAAATGGAAAAAGAATATGAACTTCATTCTGGAAAAAGAAATGGAAAATATCGGGCAGCGCCTGTGGCTCAGCGAGTAGGGCGCCGGCCCCATATGCCCAGGGTGGTGGGTTCAAAACCAGCCCCGGCCAAACTGCAACAACAAAAAAATAGCCGGGCGTTGTGGCTGGCGCCTGTAGTCCCAGCTGCTCGGGAGGCTGAGGCAAGAGAATCACATAAGCCCAAGAGCTGGAGGTTGCTGTGAGCCGTGTGACGCCATGGCACTCTACCGAGGGCAGTAAAGTGAGACTGTATCTCCAAAAAAAAAAAAAACTAATGGAAAATATCCTTAAATATAAACAAGCTACATTTCATTTCTATTAAGAAAGATAAGGCCAGGCGCGGTGGCTCACGCCTGTAATCCCAGCACTGTGGGAGGCTGAGGAGGGAGAATTGCTCGAGCTCAGGATTTCAAGACTGGTCTGAGCGAGAGTGAGACCCCGACTCCTAAAAAAATGGAAAAACCCAGCTGGGTGCCACGGCGAGCGCCTGAAATCCCAGCGGCTTCCGGAGGTCTGAGGTTGCGGTGAGCTACCACGCCCACTGCACTCTGCTCAGGGGCATAGGGTGGGACCCTATCTCAACAACAAAAAAAAAAGAAAGAAAGATAAGGGTGGTTGGGGTTGGTGCACTTATAGCCCTGACTCAAGCCTTCCAGGCTTTATCCATGTAACAAACACATTTGCACCCCCTTAATATTTTGAAATACAAACGAAAAATATAAATTGTACATGATACTACCTTTTACTAAGCAGATCTGAAAATGTGAAAAATTAATACACTATATTGGTGTGATATGGGGCAACACATTCAATTGTACATGTGGAAGCAGACAATGGTGAACCTATGGAAGACGAATTGCAATATTTGTAAATACATGTGTTCATAATGTGCATAGTATGTTCTAATAAAACATTTAAGTTTAAGTTAATAATCAATTATGTAGAAAAATACGCATATACAAAGCATTCATTATCTATTCCTTGTCATGGCAAAACACAATAGCAAGAAAAATAAGAAAAACGAATCATCCATCCAGAGGCTAATAAACAAGCAAAATTATATCAATAGTCAATTTTTAAAAATGTTATTTTGATATCTATCTAAGGAAGGGAAAATCATCTTTAAGGCAAAGTTAGGCTGACCTTTCTTTCCCCCCCACCCCCCAGGCGCATCTAGCTAGCTGCCTGCTGACCGCAGCCAGAGACTCCATTCAGAAGTTGGCCTGGCTCAAGGAGTAGGGCGCCGGTCCCATATGCCGGAGGTGGCGGGTTCAAACCTACCCCCGGCCAAAAAACACAAAAAAAAAAAAAAAGAAGAAGAAGTTGGGAAGCAGAGCCCGCACTCGCACGCTTCGGTGGTAACCGGGTGCGGGGAGCAGTGGGAACCGGGAGACCCGACGCCAGAGCCTGAGAGGACGCGCCCCGAATTTCTCCTCGCCTCGTCCCCAGACCCGCTGACCCCCACCCCCCAGGCTTTCAAGCAGCACGCTTGCCGGGCACCGAGGCGCTTGGTACTTACCTCTCAGAATTTGTTCCACTATCCGACTTCCTTGTGGTACTGAGAGATGTTAGTGAGCCACTGTTTATCGTCCAGAAAACCGCCACCGACAGCCACCGGCTGCGGCCGCGCACACACAAAGCACGGCACAGCACAGCCAGCGGCAAGCATCCGCGGAGACAAAACCGGGAGCGTCAGGTGCAGAGCGCTTCAACTGGAAACCCTGGACAACGTGCCTGGCCACGACGGAAACCGGGCAGGAGGCCAGCAGGGACCAGGGCGCCCACCGCAGCTTCGCCCAGAGCAGGACGCTGGCAGCACGCAGACCGGCGACAGAGGCACGTGGAGAGGGAAGCCCGGACAAGCGGCTCCTCACCTTGTCGAGACCCGCCCAGTGCCCGCAGCTCCAGCCGGAGACGCAGCACCGCTCTGCCCACTGCCCGCGTCTGGAGCCGCTGCCGGCGCCTGCGCCGTCCACTGCGCCCCGCGCTGCCGCCCCGCCTCCCACGCACAGCCACGAGACTCCGCGCCCTCCCCCCCCCACCCCGGCCCTTACCCCTCCTCCACTCCCCCCACCTCCCTCCTCTAGCCCACCCGCCTCCCACCTCCAATCCCACACCCCTTCCACTCCACCCTTCTGTATCCCCCTCCTCCATCTCCGGCCCCTTCCTCCCCTCCGCCCCCCTTCTCCATCTCGCGCTGTGTCTTCCCTCTCCTCCTTCACACCCCGTTCTTCCCCGCCTTCTCCTTCCTACCCCCTCACCCCTTACCGCCTCCTCCATCCCACCTCCTCACTGGCTCCGGCTCCGGGGCGACTCTCTGCTGAGCCCCTGCCAGAGGCAGCTCCAAGCCTGGAACGGCGTCTCCTTCAAGCCTCTCGGTTCCAGAGGAGCTTCCCGGCTCCTGGCGCGGTCTGCCGATCCTCTCTGCTCTGGCCGCCCCAGCCCCAGGCTCGCTCTCTCTGCAGGTGCTTCCGCCCTGAGATTTCCGGGGCGGTCTTTCAGATCTAGAAAAAAATAGTTCCACATTTCATGTAGAAAAAAATGGTATTTTCATGGGAATTGAATTGAATCTATAAATCACTTTGGAAATAGCCATTTTAACAATACTTTTGATCATAGATACATTGTTGTGCTATCAAATACTGTTTGCTCAATTAAAATATATTTTTGTATCCATTAACCACCCCCATTTTATCCCCCCTACCCTTTTCAGCCTCTGGTAACCATCCTTCTACTCTCTGTCCTCACAAGACTGATAACTTTTAATATTTAGCTCCCACAAGCAAGATTTTTCTTTCTGTGGCTGGCTGGTTTTGAGGTCACATAATGTTCTCAAGTTCCATCCATGGTGTTACAAATGACAGAATTTTATTCTTTTCATGGCTGAATAATATTCCTACAATAGGATATTAAAATAAATATTGTAGGAAGTTAAGAATTATCTGCTGTTAATAGTAGGAAATAGGATAATTGTTCATTTTTTTCTATGATGTTATGAACTTTTAAAAATTGTTTCTACAAAGTTTAAGATAGTTAAAATCTTGTGCCTTATGATGTAACTAATGTACTTTTGTCCAGGTCTTGCTTCAAAGTATAGTATTGGAATTCAAACCTCATAAAAACCTTTGCATTTACCTATGCAATTTTTCTGAGAGTATTGTTTTGAAGTTGCATAATACACACTTATCAATAATTAGAGCATGTTTTTTTACACATGATTAAAAAATTTACTCATTGCCTATCTATTCATATTTATTACATATTATATTTAGTATACACATCTTTATTACATTTAATACATAAATTATATGCAAATATAATTTAATTATAAATTATAATTATGAATATATAAATTCTATATAAATATATAAAATACATGAAGTTACTTACATATGTTCCCATTTTGGGCTCTTTAAATATCATTTTAACACATCTCTGGAAGTCACACTTGGAGACAAAGCAAATTAAAGGATTTATCATACTCACAGTTCGTGGGAAGAGGAGGTGTGGCAAAGGGCCATATAAGAGCAGTTCCCAAGCAATGAGCTCAACCAAGCAGGTGGGTATACTGAGAAGCGTGAGGACCAGATGCCAAGTGCTTTTATGGAGGTCAGGGGGGAGTCCACATGCAAAGAAGCATGAAGGAATTGGATTGCTGTGTTTGAATATTTCTAGGTCACTTCGATGGGATATTCACAGACAGAATGACAATTCCTAGTTTTGCCAAAACCTCCTAAATCTGTTGTTTTGCTCAGATTAGTTAAGCTGTTTAAGCATCAATTATTCTATCTATAAAATTGACTTAAGAACATTCCCTAATTCTTGTGCTACTACAATTAGCATTATGCATAAAATGCCACACAAAGTCCCTTCCTAGAATAGATGCTGAGCAATAGTTTGCAGTTGTTAAGAGCTACAGCATGCTGATATCCTTACAATACAGGTTCTCAAAAGGAAGGAGAGAAGGGAAAAATCTCCCTGCCACTAAGATGTATGTTAAAATCATAGGTAGAAGATACATGTAATTTGACAAAGCTTTTAAATGATTTTTGTCCTCTTTCTGTCCCTTCCCTTGAGAATTACTGCTATAAGTATTGTTTTATTAAAAAATAGGATGAAGTCTATGAATACTCTTTATAAAGTCCCTCAGAAGGAGACTTTTTGTTTATCCATCTATTATTCTTCAGTCTACATTGTCTGAGCATAGCAATAAATAAAATATAAGTGACAGGAAATAATATTTGTTCACAAAATTACTTTGAGCTAATGAATTGTATTTCAAAATTATTATTTTTTTTTTCTGAATAAGATTTCTTTCCTTGGGCAGCGCCTATGGCTCAGTCGGTAAGGTGCCGGCCCCATATACCGAGGGTGGCGGGTTCAAACCCGGCCCGGCCAAACTGCAACCAAAAAATAGCTGGGTGTTGTGGCGGGCGCCTGTAGTCCCAGCTACTCGGGAGGCTGAAACAAGAGAATCGCTTAAGCCCACGAGTTGGAGGTTGCTGTGAGCTGTGTGAGGCCACGGCACTCTACCGAGGGCCATAAAGTGAGACTCTGTCTCTACAAAAAAAAAAAAAAAGATTTCTTTCCTTATTCCATTCATTCCATTCCAGGTCCTACGAAATTTCTAATTAGCTACCTGGGAAATAGCTCGCTCCCACCCCATTTTTTGGCCACTTTATTAGTCTTCTGGATTTCTCTTAATGAGGTATTTATTCATAGACTTTTCTGGCCTACACTTGATATTTCAAGAGCTGGCATTTCCAAGGCTTGTCTCTGGACTCTAATATTTAGTCATAGGAATTGGAGATGGATGAGACCTAACGGTTCACTCCCCATCTGCCTGCCAAATCTGATGCTGTTTTCCCTATCATTTGGCATTGATTTTTACAAAGCTGGTGCTTTATTCACTGACATGCTTTTAAATGCTGCATTTTCACACATATATCCGGAATATCTATTACACCAAGTTTTAAATTCAACCCGTGGTTATTTCTTTTGACTGAGATCACCCCTAATAATAATATTCTAGAGAAGATATATATGTATCTTTTCATAAATACTCACTTACATCTATACAAAATGCCCAAATCACTAATTATTGTGGTCAGTTTAGTGCACCTGTTATTTCAATGAGCAAAATACAAGTCAAACAAATGTCTGGGATAGAGATGAATAGCCTATTCAGTCAGAATTTCAGGCCCAGTCTCCAAGTATCACTATCATCCACTCTATAGATTTTTGTGCCAGTAAAATACTTTCTCTTCATTTAAAAGTGCAGTCCAAGTTCTTGTGGGCGTTCTCATTCTTCCAAAGGATAAGTTCTTCCATTTTAAATCTTCTATCATATTTAAGCTTTATTACTTTTATTATGTTAAATTACAGATGCATAGTGGCAAATGGATTAAGACATCAAAATAAACACATTTTAGATTCATCTTCAAATATTTTCCCACACCAGACCCATCTACATCTACCTCAAACATTCATTCTTGGTCCACTAAGAAATATCACTGATCACTGTAACACTGTTTAGAAAATTGCCTCAAAAGAAACTTTTCAAAGACTGTTTTGATAGTAGAATGTGACTTACATGTGACTCCTTCATATAGCTCTTATAATGTGTTCATACAGTAAAAGATGTTCTAAATCAGCAGTTATAAATTGGCAGACAGAAGCCTAACTTGTGCCCAGAGTCTGTGCTCTAACCTTAGTCAGAGAATTCAGAACTGGCTTAAAATGCCCCCTCCTTATGCATATAAATCCCTGTTATTCCTATTTGAAAGCCAGATAGTGACAAATCCAGACTAATGTCATACTAGTCGGCTATTTGGTTCATTTTCTCTCTCTCTCTCTCTCTTTCACCATTTGACTCAAAGTCACCTTCACCTTATTTATTCTCCTGCATTATTTGTACACAGGTCTTTTTCACTTGATCATAAACTACTTTGAGGGCAGGGGCTATAACTTGTATCTCAAGGTTCCTTGCATTTGCCAAACTGCTTGTGCTTTATAGGCTCAAAATTAAAATACATGAAGTGAAATAAAAATGCCTTCTTGGATCTTTGTAAATGGTAAGCAATTATGACAATATTTTCTGTAGCTTATCCAGTGGGTGAGGTAGCAAGAGAAATAATCCATAATTATAAGGATTACTCAATCTTTGGGAATTGCTGTTTATCTTGATGGTAGAGAAGGCAAAACTCATAGCTGATGATATCAATAGGTTGGTGGAGATCATTGTGAACAGGTAAGTACCTCCTCAGTTTTAAAAATTCACAATCTCCTCAAACCTCCATCCAGCCATAGAAATTCCAATACATTTTTCAAGCTAATGTGTCATAAGATAACTTTTCTTTTGAGTAATACTATTAGTGACACACTCACCTTCCAAAACATAGACTTTAAAACCTGGCCTGGGCTATAGGGTCAGCACTTGAATAACATTTCAAAGCACAGTAAGCATATTCTTTTCTCTACCTTTTTTTTTTTTTTTCTTTTTTGATCAGCATAAGGTAAGTGTGCCATGGAAATTTAACTAAAGGGTCAAGTATGCTGTGAGATAAGGAAGGTTTAAAAAACCACTCTGGATGTTGGAGTCAGGGCTAGAGAGTAGGAGACAAAGAGTAAGTGTGAGATGGTTCATTGTATGAGTCACCTGGACTGGACGAAGGGTGCCCAGACAGTCTGTACACTACTATATATGGATGTGTCAGTAAGGATGTTTTTGGAAGGGATTAGCATTTGAATCAGTAGACTGCCCTCACCACTGTGGGTGGGCACCAGCCCCTCCATTGAGGGTCCAGATAGAACAAGAAGGCAGCGGAAGGGAACCTGGCTGCTGTCTGTTTGAGCTGGATCATCTGTCTTCTGTTTTTGGACATTGGTGGTTGTAGTTCTTAAACCTTTGAAATTGGACCAGGACTTTATCACTGGCTTAGCCTGAGTTACACTACCAGCTCTCTTGGACCTCCAGCTAGAGCACAGCAGATCACTGGACTTCTTAACCTCCATGATCATATGAACCAATTCCTATAATAAATCTCTGTATATACACATAATATACATTAAGAAATTTGTCATATCTGTCTATATCTGTATATATTGATCCTTCTGTTTCTCTGGAGAACCATGGCTCATACAGGGGAGTATTTGATTAAGGGTCCCAATGAGCCAGTGTTCTCCGAGCAGTTACATCCTAGTCTCTGGTGGGTGGGAGCAACGTGGTCTGGAGTGTCGGCAAAGGGAATGTGAAGAACAGGAAGGATGATATTATAATATGCTAGTTCCTTTTATTAATCCTTTACTGTGTTTATCAAACATGTAATATATGTTTACATATTCTCATATCATATCATTTAGAATCAGAGATGACAGGGTTAAGGGTTAACATTCTGGATAGTTAATTCTTACTTATCCTTCAGATCTCAGACCACATGTCAGTCCTGTAGGGAAGCTCTTTTTGTCCCATCTCTCTTTACTCTAGAACTGGCACAGGTGTCAATGGGATCCAGTGCCTTTCCTTCCTGCCGTGTAGTCACGACTTGCACTGATACAGCGGGATGTAAGCTCCCTTGCTGGAATGCAAGTTCCACAAAGTCAGAGGTCTTTACTTTGTATACTGGTGAATACTAATTAGTGCTTGTCATACTATAGGCACTCAAAAATGTTCTTGGAATATACAATAAAAATACTACTTATCTTCCAGTTATCCCTCACTTTTGTGTTTTTTTAATGTCAAACTGGCATGTTTTTATTAATAACTACTCACTTTGGGGTCCTCAGACCAAGAAGAAAGAGAGACAATGTCTCCTTTAGCATGTGGGCCTTATGTTAAGAAGAAGTGACAAGTGACTCTTCATTTTTTTTTTTTTTTGAGACAGAGTCTCACTATGTCACCCTTGGTAGAGTGCTATGGTGTCACAGCTCACAGCAACCTCCAACTCTGGGGCTTAAGCGATTACCTTGCCTCAGCCTCCCATGTAGCTGGACTACACACACCTGCCACGACACCCGGCTATTTTTTGTTTGCAGATGTCATTGTTCTTTAGCAGGCCCAGTACGGGCTCAAACCCACCAGCTTCTGTGTATGTGGCCGGCACCCTAGTTGCTGAGCTACAGGCTCTGAGGCAAATGACTCTTTCTTTTAAGGCAGACTCTCACACCATTACCCTGAGTAGAATGCCATGGCATCATCATAGCTCACAGCAACCTCAAACTCTCTCAAGTGACCCTCTTGCCTCAGTCTCCTGAGTAGTTGGGACTATAGGCACCTGTCATCATGCCCAGCTAGTTTTTTTCCTATTTTAAGTAGAGATAGGGTTTTCATTTTCTTCCTCAGGCTGGTCTCCAACTCCTGAGCTCAAGCAATCTACTGGCTTTGGCTCCTCACAGTGCTAGAATTACAGGCCTGAGCCTCCGCACCTGGCCAGAAGTGGCTCTTGATTGTA
Source organism: Nycticebus coucang (assembly GCF_027406575.1). Classification (NCBI taxonomy): domain Eukaryota; kingdom Metazoa; phylum Chordata; class Mammalia; order Primates; family Lorisidae; genus Nycticebus; species Nycticebus coucang. Next base: position 153,386 of record NW_026515576.1, on the reverse strand, counting down.
TAAAAAGCCCTAGTAGTGAAGGGGCTTGGTCCTCTCAAATGAAAGCATTTTTTCTTTACCCCATTCTACACCTATTGGGCACCTAAGGTCCCTAAGCAACATGTAGGGGGAAACTAGATGAAATTATATGTCTGATACCCCAAGTATGGCTGAGGATAAGTGGCAGACTCTATTTGAAGGAAGAGGATGCTAACATCCAGAAGAGGAGTAACCCCTAAGTCGAGGATGAAGACTTGCAAAGGCAGGTGCTGCTAGGGTAATGGTGTGGAGCAGCCATTTCCTTCACCCATTCAAAGTTGACACTCTACGGTTAATAACAGCCAATCTGAACCTGAATTAAAGTTTCAGCTGTATATGCTCTGAATCCCACCTGTGGGAAAGAGATCATTCAGCTCACAGAAAAGCTTGGTGCTCAGTAGTGGATTATGCCAACTTCTGAAGTTAAAGGCAAGCTATAGATGAAGTGGCTTTATGCATAAACTCCAATCTACCTGTGCACTCCTGTCCTAGTGTGCCCAGAGCAGTGTCAGAGCAATGCATCAGGCATCACCAGGTGTTGTGTTGAACAGTCATGACAAAGGTGCTAGATGTCCATGTCAGGGAAATGTGCAAAACAAGGATTTCTTGTATGTATTTGAAGAGCAAAGATATTCCAGAGGTAAGAGAGTCAGAAGGTTTAGGAACTGACCTATCTTGGGCCATTTACTATCTCTGCACACTATGCATCTGAAGAGCTGGCCAGTCTGACATTTGTGGCTATTTCTGAAGTGAAGAAACAAGCATGAGAGTGTTGCATGTGCTGGTTGCCCCCACAGTCCCAGGGGCAGCAACTGGGGTCTGAGCTTGCCTGCAAAGGACCAGGATCCTATGGATGGTCTGTCATCTCTTTGCCCCACACCCATTGTTCCCTCCATCAAGGGCCCAGCCAGGGCTTCAAGCTGTGTTAGAGAGAAAACTCTCTCCCTAGGACTCAGAGCTCTTGGAGAGGAAATAGGATGTATAACTTCCTCTTTGAGTGCTGTATCCCTGGACACACACTTCTGTTTCAAAAGCCTGGACGCTCTCAATTTAACCAACTTTATCTAGATTAGCCAAGAAATGAGATTCGAGTGATTGTTGAGAACTAAGATTTTATCTGTACTTTGGGCTTAGCCTGAGCATGTTCTGAGTGGAGGGCAGACACCATTCTGCCTCTGCTGCTGGAGATGGTGTGGATGCAAAACTCATTCTGTCAACATTATCAGCAGGGTTCTTTTCCTCGTGTAATCCATCCCTGTCCAAAACTAAGAAAGAGAGAAGTAATTGATGTACTAAGAAAAAGGTAATTCAATCTCAAAACTTATTCAGTGAAACTTTTTAAAGAATAAGGGTAAAATAAAGGCATTTTAAAGATAAATGCAATCTAAGATTTTATTATAAAAAGATCCTACTGAAGGGATTGCTAAAGTTGGCTAGTTATTATACTATGTGTATATATATTGATATGCAGATATTATTTTTTGTTTGTTTGTTTCTTTTTCTGAGACAGAGTCTTACTCTGGTGCCCTAGGTAGAGTGACATGGTGTCATAGCTCAGCAACCTCAAACTCTTAGGCTCAAACCATCCTCTTGCCTCAGCCTCCTGAGTAGCTGGGACTATAGTCACCCACCACCATGCTCAGCTAGTTTTTCAATGTGTAATAGAGGTGGAGTCTCATTCTTTCTCAGGCTGGTCTTAAACTCCTGAGCTCAATCAATCCACCTGTCTCGACCTCCCAGAGTGCTAGGACTACAGGCATGAGTCACCATGCCTGGGCTGTAAATATTGATTCTATAAAACATTAACACTTAAATTTAGGGGATAATAGGTAGAATTAAAATTTTAGCTCTTAATAAACATAACAAAGTAAAATATTGGATACTAATAATATAAACTTTTATAAATGAGTAAAGAAGTGTGATCTGAATTAAGGCATTTTAAGGATATATTACAGTTGATGAGAAGAATAAAGATACTAATTTTTTATTTTATTTAAATCATAGCTGTGTACATTAATGTGATCATGGGGCACCATACACTGGTTTTATAGACCATTTGACATACTTTTATCACACTGGTTAATATAGCCTTCCTGTCATTTTCTTACTTATTGTGTTAAGACATTTATATTCTACATTTACCAAGTTTCACATGTACCCTTGCAAGATGCACCAAGGAAGGATAAGAATGGTCACTTTATATTTGTTAAGGGTAATACTCAATATGATGAGATATCAATTAGTAATATTTATGCCCCCAACCAGAATGCACCTCAATTTATAAGAGCAACTCTAGCAGACATGAGCAACTTGATTTCCTCCAGCTCCATAATAGTTGGAGATTTTAACACTCCTTTGGCAGTGTTGGATAGATCCTCCAATAAGAAGCTGAGTAAAGATACTAATTTTGATGACCTCTACATACAATCAAAAATTATTTTTTTATAGTACCCATAGCTCAGTGAGTAGGGCGCTGGCCACATACACCGAGGCTGGTGGGTTCAAACCTGGCCTGGGCCCACTAAAACAATGACAACTGCAACAACAAAAACAACAAAATAATTACTTTTTGAGGCATCATAATGGTGTGATGATGTTTAAATGTTTAAATCCTTAACTTTTAGAGATACACACTGAAATTATTTCAAGTGAAATGATATGTAATCTGAGCTGGGCATCACAATATCAAATGGGAGACCTGGGGGACAAGTGTAGGTGCAGATGAAAACAAGATTTTTCCATAAATTAATAAATATCAACACTGTGTGAAGGGTAAATAGGGAAAGAGTTCATTATAATATCCTTTCTACTTATGCCTGTTTGTAAATTTCCCATAATATAATTGTTTGCATATATATACACACACATATAATTTATACTAGTATATATGCACATACACATGCACACTTTTTATACACACACACACACACATATATAGATATAAAACAAAAGATGTCTGTGGTGGAGACAGTCCTGTATATTCACTTTTCATTTATATACTTTTAAAAATCACTCCTTTATTTGCGAAACTTGGTAAATGTAGAATGTAAATGTTTTGGCACTAACTGAGATAACGCCGGAAAGGCTATGTTAACTATTGTGATAAAAATGTGTCAAATGGTCTATGTAGCGACTGTATGATGCCCCATGATCATATCAATGCATACCGTTATGATTTAATAAAAAAATAAAATAAAAATCACTCCTTTTCAATGAATTTATTCCAGCATTCATTTACTCAGTAAACATTTATTTTGAAACTGTTTATACTTTCCACTGCATGCCAAGTACTGGGTTTGGGATCGAAAATGTGCATAAGACATAGGAAACCTTCCCTTAAAGAAATCAGTGCAATGAGGGAGACAGAAGGTAATTATAATCCTGTGCTGTGTCGACAATGATAGAGACACACAAATTCATACAAGACAAGGGAGGAACAGCTAATCCTGCCTGGATCACAGAAAGCTTCCAGAAGGAGGTCTAGGTCTTGTCTCAAAGAATATGTAAGAATTATTCCAGTGAAGAGGAAATGGCGCTCCCTTGTTCTGGCCCGCCACTTGTTTTTGTAAATAACGTTTTATTGAAATGCAGCCATACCCATTCATTTCCACATTGTCCACGGCTGCTTTTGCACTCAGAGTGGGAGATTCCAGGAGGGAGGAAGAGCACGGCTCGGATAAAGGTAGCAGACTGTGAACACCAGGTGGTGTGGAAACAGTTCAGTGCTGGAGAAATGTGAAGTGGTGAGATGTGAAGTTAGATAGCAGGCAGGGGGTGGATCAGATCTGTAGGATATGTTCACAAGTTTGGGTCTTTTACAGACCATGTGGCTACAGCAAGTTTAATTTCTTTCTTTGGAGGGAAATGACATAGTTACGTGGTTAGTATTTCACTCTCTACAGATAACTCTGGTAACTATGCAGTAAATCAGGGGTTGATCTGGCCCGCCACTTGTTTTTGTAAATAACGTTTTATTGAAATGCAGCCATACCCATTCATTTCCACATTGTCCACGGCTGCTTTTGCACTCAGAGTTGAGTGACGTTAAGGGTAGATTCGAGTAGTTGTGAAAGAGATGAACATAAAGCAGATGAATGTGAAAACACAAGACCAGGAGACCAGTTGTGATGCCACTGAGATACTCCAGTAAGAGCCAATGAGGGCTAGACCAGGGCAGGGGTGCAGGAATGGGAAGTAGACAGTATTTAGAAAGTAAAGTCAGCAAAGTTAAGGGTCGCTTGTATACTTCAAGTGCAGGTGAAAGATGATGTCACCAATTGAAAGCAAGAATGTGAGAGGAGGTAAAAATGGGGGAAAAGATAATAAATTCAGTTTTAAATAATGTGAGTCTATGATCACTCAGCGTCATCCCACCTGTCACCTCATATATGAGGCTCAGGCTCAGGAAGGTCTCAGCTGAAGGACTAGGACAAGTGTGGCTGTTTCAGGATGGTGATAAAAACAAATGAATAGTCAATGGCTTGTTTTTTAGGCTCTGCCAAAATAGTCTTGAATCAAAAATGGCCCTACCTCATCCTCAGATCATCAAATCTTTCTCCACATAGATCCAAGGTGACATCTGAAACCTCCACTCTGTCATAAGCAGACTCGTTTACGTCCTTGGACCAAAATGTCCCCATCCAATAACTCTCCAGAAACAAAGTGGAAATTGTTTTTGGAACCACTTCCTGGTGTCCTCCTGAGAGTGGACTCATTAGTCCTTGTTCCCCTGGTGCCACATGCAGGGATTGAGGCCCAGGCCATTGCCTCTGTGTTAGTAAAAAGAGAAAATGAGAGCAGGCTCTGCCTGCAGGCTCAGTTCACCTCCCTCCTCTCCTTCTTTCTTTTATATCCTGGCCCTCCCACTTACTGGTTTTGAGGTCTTTGCTAAGCTACTTACTCTCTCTGTGCCTCAGTTTTCTTGCCTTTGGAATGAGAACAACAACAGCATCTATTCAGACCACCATAAGGATTAAATAAGATAGATTCAAGTGGAAGGGCGGCCCAGCCAGCTGGGAGGGAGAGCCCCTGTCTGGGGGACGCGGGGGGAGCAGGAGGCGGCTCCCAATCCAGTTCCATCAGGTTCTCCCAGCGCCCCCGCCGCGGTTCTCAGCAGCTCGGGCGGCGGGAGGAGCGGCAGCGGCCGGGCAGCACAGCTTCGTGAAGGCTCTGGGCGCGCTGCGCCCACAGGCACCCGGCACGCGCCCTGCCCGCCCCCAAGATGCCCAAGAGGAAGGTCAGCTCTGCAGAAGGAGCCGAGAAGGAAGAGCCCAAGAGGAGGTCCGCGCGCTTGTCAGCTAAACCTGCTCCTGTGAAAGTGGAAACGAAGCCAAAAAAGGCAGCAGCAAGGGATAAATCTTCAGACAAAAAAGTGCAGCCGAAAGGGAAAAGAGGAGCAAAGGGAAAGCAGGCCAAAGTGGCTAACCAAGAAACTAAAGAAGATTTACCAGCAGAAAATGGAGAAACTAAAACTGAGGAGGATCCAGCCGCTGATGAAGCAGGAGAGAAAGAAGCCAAGTCTGATTAATATCATATACCATGTCTTATCAGTCGTCCCTGTCTCCCTTCTTGTACAATCCAGAGGAATATTTTTATCAACTATTTTGTAAATGCAAGTTTTTTAGTAGCTCTAGAAACATTTTTTAGAAGGAGGGAATCCCACCTCATCCCATTTTTTAAGGGTAAATTGCTTTTTTTTTTAAGAGGTGTAATCATTTGCTGGTTGTTTATTTTTTGGTACAACCAGAAAATAGTGTGGGATGTTGAATTAATGGGAGGCTGTGACTATCTAGGGTGTGAGCTTAACATTCCATAGATGGGGATTAGTTTTTAAGAAGACAGACCCACGATCTACAAACACATGAAAAAAAGCTCATCATCCTTAATCATCAGAGAAATGCAAATCAAAACTCCTTTGAGATATCACCTAACCCCAGTAAGAGTAGCCCGCATAACAAAATCTCCAAACCAGAGATGTTGACGTGGATGTGGAGAAAAGGGCACACTTCTACACTGCTGGTGGGAATGCACACTAATATGTTCCTTCTGGAAAGATGTTTGGAGAATACTTAGGGATCTAAAAATAGACCTGCCATTGGGTCCTATAATTCCTTTACTAGGTTTATACCCAGAAGACCAAAAATCACAATATAACAAAGACATCTGTACCAGAATGTTCATTGCAGCCCAATTCACAATTGCTAAGTCCTGGAAGAAGCCCAAGTGCCCTTGACCCACGAATGGACTACCAAATTGTGAGAAGTGACACTATCATTTTCTTAGACAAACATCCTGGGCAATTTGGCTCCTTTTAGTTTGCTGTTAATACAACCGGTTCAGCTGAGTATCTTGGGGAACCTTGAAAGACCAGTTCTGGTTATTTTAACCTCGTCCCTGGCTTATCACATTGGTTTATAATTCTGACACATTTGCCAATAGCTTCTAGATGTCACTGAAAGAAATACCTAAGATAAACAAAGAGCATATTTTATTCTTAAGATCTATGTCTCCATGACATATCGGGGAAAGATTTAAGGAAAGCCAAAGGGAGCTTAAGTGTGTGTGTGTGTGTCTTCGTGGGTGTTTATGCAAAACTGGGACTGCATGTTCCCCAGCTTTAGTTCCTTCTGTCACTTCCCAGATTGGCTGAAATCGTTGGAACTGATCCCTCTGCCCTTTTAAACTCTGATTCAAGCTGAGGGCAAGGTGCCACCTGATTGGCAACTGAGGGGCCAGAAAAGCGTCTGAGAAGAGTAACAGTGCCCCTACTGGTGTGCTGATGACCTGGACTTGACAGTAGGAACCCTCCCCAGAGGCCCCCTGAAGCAGCAGGATTACATCCCCGGAGTCTGGCCCACTGGCAGATGCGAACTGCTGACTAACAACCAATATAAATGTGGCAGTTGGCAGAGACTGATCTTCCACGCTGTCTCTGCAGTGGGCTGTGTCTTCTGGGGATAGCTGGGGTCTGTTCGGCTTGGTCTCTCGCTCTTCTTTTCCTGCTAACTATATTCCCTTTTCTTCAGGGAATTTCTCTCAACTGTTGGTGAATCTAGTGAGTTAGATTAGTCACAGTGCCTGATGCAGCCGTTGGGGTGAGAAGGGGACAACACTTAGTCCTGCACCCCTCTGGACATTGTTGAGAAACCTATTATAGTAAGCTGGGGCTCATTCTGGACAGCACTCTCTCCCTTCCCTGCCGTAGCCAAGCTTCCAAGTCTGCTGACATTACCTGCTCTATCTCTTTCCTGTCCCCTCTCCTACCACCCTCGTCCCAGCTGTTATCTTCTTTCTCCTAACTGATGTCCCTGCATTCATTCACTCGGGGCCACCTCCATCCAGCCTAATGCAGCTGGAATTCTTCTATGAAAAGACACATAGGATCGTATCAACCCACTTCAATCCTGGCTTCCCAGGGCCCTCAGATAAAGACAAAATTCCTTGATGTGGCTCATCAGCCCTGCACTTCTCCCTCCCTCTTTCTCCTATTACCTTGCACCACTCTTTGCCGGCCCTTTTTATTTTGGCTACTTAGACAGTTTCTATTATAAACACGCTGCTTTCACATGCTGGTCCTTCTGTCCAAAACACCCTTGCCCTAACCCTTCACCTAGGTTACTCATCCTTTTGATCTTAGCATTTCCTTAGGGAAGCTTTCCCTGACCTCCTCCAAGGTCACATCCTCCCTGTATGCTCTTCCACGCCCTCTATCTCTTCCTCAAAGCACTTGCCACAATGCGATTTTATGCGTGTTGGCCAACAGATTCATGTTGTCTCTCCCATGTTGTCTCTCCCACTGTCTCTCCGTAAGCCTAGGCACGGGGTCATTTTTGCTCATAATAGTTGTTGAATGACTGACAGTGAGTGAATTGATCCACGTAGTGTGCTTCCAACATAGACTGGGCAAACTGGAGCCTTTTCCCCAGAATTTCTCTTATCAAAAGTGGAAGAGGCAGGCTCTGGGCTACAGATGCCCATCTTTCCTGCCTCTGTTGCTCACATGTCTGTAAAATAATACCTGGCAGGCCAGGTGTGGTGGCTCATGACTATTACTCTAGCTCTTTGGGAGCCCAAGATGGAGTACTGCATGAGGCCAGGAGTTCATGACCAGCCTGGGCAACATAGGGAGACCTTGTCTCTACAGAAAATAGAAAAATTAGATGGGTGTGGCAGCACATGCCTGAAGTCCCATCTGCTTGGGAAGCTGAGGCAGGAAGAGTTCTTGGAAAGCCCAGGAGTTGGAGGTTGCAGTGAGCTATGATTGGGCCATTGCACTCCAGCCTGGTGGCAGAGGGAGACCCTGTCTCAAAACAGTAAGAGTAATAATAATAACAACACCTGGCAAGTAGAGAGGAAAGAAGGTCCTGCCAGGATGAGGTCCCTCACTCCATCCCCAGACCCCTGAGCTCAGGAGTTCTTTCTTCAGTTCTCCAAGCCTCCCCAAGACATTCCCAGTTGTGAAGCAATAGCTCTTCAGTTTATGTAAGCTTGTTTGAGTTGGACTTTTGCACTTGTAATAGAAAAATCCTTGGCTAAGGCAAGTCAACCTGCTCTCCTGGGTCTAGAGATGCAGGACTGGAGACACATTAGGTTAAGACATTTAAAAAAGAACTTGTCCAAAGGCAAGCTAAACATGGCTTATCTGCCTACTGCAATTAGCCTGGACAGGTGCCCATTACCTGTCATGGGAAAGGTGCTCCTGACTTGCTGGCAAGCATTTTGGGGCATGGCTAAAGCATTTCATTTGAATGCTGAGTTCCTCTTTGCAGCAAATAAGCAGTCACACGTCTAACCAGTCATACAGTCACGTAATGTACATGATTGTGCACCTACTACGAGCAAAGTAGAACCTACTGGAAACAAAGCAAATACAATTCAGCCCCCTTGAGAGGTTCAGAGTATGGTTTGTTAGGGAGTGTGGCATAAACATAAAGAACAAGACAGAAAGTGCCCAGAAATTTCGTCAGGGAGTTCCCCCCACACCCCCTGGAAAGGCTGCATGAGGGGCAAGACCGCACAGGCTTCAGAGCCAGAAAGACCCCAGCAGTGAATGTCAGCGGTGCTGCTCACTGCACTCAGCCTTCTTTCACCTCCTCTGCTATAAAATAGGATAATTCCCTTGCATGTTATCAGGAGGATTAACTGAGATAAAGTACATTAGCAGCAAAGCAGGGAGGCACCCAGCAAATTGGAGCGAATGTGCTCAGGGGTACTTGGAGGGCCACCTGGAAAAAGCCCTTGCCCAGAATAATATACCCTCTCACCCTCACAGGAGCCATGACATTCGGAAGCCCAGCATTAGGAATTTGGTTTGGGGGCTTATGATCCGATTGCTAGAAGACTCTTGTTAAAATGCAAGTGTGTTATTTAATGCAAGTGCTAATACAGTGAATAATTAGAAAATGTGAACACATATCAAAGATCAGTTACCTTGCTGGGTACAAGGGCTCAGGCCTACATGTAATAACAACACTTTGGAAAGCCAAAGAAGAAGGATCATTTGAGGGCAGTAGTTGAAGTAGACCAGGCTGGGTAATATAACAAGACCCCCATCTCTAAAAAAAAAAAAAAAAAATTAGCCAGGGATGGTGGTGGGCACCTGTAGTCCCAGCTACTTGGGAGGCTGAGGCAGGAGGATCTGTTGAGCCCAGGAATTCGAGGTTATCGTGAGCTATGATAATGCCACTGCACTCCAGCCTCAATAATAGAGTGATATCCTGTCCCTTGAAAAAAAGAATCAGTTAAGTTGATTAACAAAGAAATTCCCCAGAATTTCTCTTATCAAAAGTGGAAGAGGCAGGCTCTGGGCTACAGATGCCCATCTTTCCTGCCTCTGGTGCTCACCTGTCTGTAAAATAATACCTGGAAGGCCAGGTGTGGTGGCTAAGAGCAGACTAAGAAGGAGGACCTGGAAACTTGGAGAATAAGGCAAACGACAGTATGACCTCGCTGCGTGCCGATATGACCTCGCTGCGTGCTGTGGGCTATGGCACGTGCTTTTCATGCCCAGTTGACCTTGCACAATTGACCAAGCTCTCGGTGGCTCAGTTTCCTCATCTGAAGAGGCTAAGAACAGCATCTCTCTCATAGGATTGTTTTGATAATTAATTAGGATAATGTGTGAAAAGCACACGCCACAGTGTCTGGGCGAGCCAGCCTTGGAGCTCAGGTCTGTCTGAGTGGGTAGGAAGCACTGAGGTCACGGTACATCCAGTGGGAGGTGGGGGGACACCACAAGAAGAGGGGGTTCTCAGGTCCCTGCTGCTGGGACAGATAGGATGCTGTGGTACCACCGCCATGTCCTGCTTTCCCAGCCGAGATGGCCACTGATGCAGCTAGATCCTTTGATGGTAAAAACTTGAAAGAAAAAGATGTGAGCAGATTTCACTCACCTTGAGGAAATCAGTCCCTGAACTTCCCCAGTTCTATGAATGGCACCTTTTAAGGTGTGTTCTCTCCTCTTATACTTTCCAAGGCCTAAGATGTGCTCTGTATCTAGCATTCTAGGGACAGATGAACTGACCGTGAACTGAGGCAGACAGGAGAGAGACTCTGTTAAATGACCTAACAGCATGTAAACTCCAAGACTTCTTGTTGTAACAGTCCACAGGGGGGCATTGCACGCCAATCCATAACTCGTGGAATTTTCCATGCCATCACCAGCCCGCAGGAGAAACCACGCCCAGACCAGGACAAGGGACAACTCCGTCATTTACCTAAATGGGCATCCTGTCTGGCCTTTATTAATTCATCTCTTCTTCTGCTTGAAGGGCAAGGGAGATTTTTTTTTAATCTCTCTCTTTGAGATTTGGAGAGCATCACAAGTTTGGTGTGGGTTCCCAAGCACTGACCAGCCAGGTGCCTCAGGACATCTGAGGAGCTCTTGACACCTGATCAATCCTCAGGGCCTGTCCCTTGGAGACGCTGATTCAATAGGTCTGGGGTAGGAGGCTGGTAACAGCTTTATTGAAATATAATTCACATATCACACATTCACACAGTTAATGTGTACAATTTAATGCCTTTTTCCTTCTTTCTTTCGTTTTATTTTTAGACAGAGTTTCACTTTGTTGCCCTTGGTAGAGTGCCGTGGTGTCACAGCTTACAGCAACCTCCAGCTCTTGGGCTTAGGCGATTCTCCTGACTCAGCCTCCTGAGTAGCTGGGACTAGAGGTGCCCACCACAACACCCAGCTATTTTTTGGTGCAGTTTGGCCAGGCCTGGGTTCAAACCTACCACCCTCAATATATGGGGCCAGAGATCTGCTGACTGAGCCACAAGCGCCACCCAATTTATTTTTTTTTGCATATGCAAAGAGTCATGCAACCATCACCATGATCAATTTTAGAACATTTTTATCACCCCAAAAAGAAACCTTGAGCCATTCACTGTCACTTCCCAACCCCCCTATTTCCCCAGCCCTGGGCAAGTGCTACCCTACAGATTCACCTATTTGGGACATGGATCATATACCTCATGATCTTCTGTGACTTTCCATAGTCCATCTGTGAGGTGGTGTGTACCAACTGTCCATTTATTTATTTATTTATTTTTGAGACAGAGTATCAAGCTGTCACCCTGGGTAGAATACCATGGCGTCATAGCTCACAGAAACCTTCAGCTTTTGGATTTAAGAGATTCTCTTGCCTCAGCCTCCCAAGTAGCTGGGACTACAGGCACCCGCCACAATGCCCGGCTATTGTTTTTTTTGTTGCAGTTGTCATTGTTGTTTTTAGCCGGCCCAGGCTTGGGTTCAAACCCGCCAGCCTTGGTATATGTGGCCGGCGCCCTCCCCACTGAGCTATGGGTGCCACTCTCTCCATTGTTTTTTTTTTTATGGGCAGATAACATTCCACTTTATGGAGATCCACATTTTATTTGCTGATCCGTCCTTTGGAGGGCTCTACTACCTTTTCACTGTTAAGAATGCTGCTGCTATGTCTATTCACGTGTGTGGACAAAACTAAATCTTATAGTGCTCCTTTAAAAATAAGTTCTCAACTGGGGCTGATTTTACCCCCACCAGGGGACATCTGGCAATATAGGGAGACGTTGTTAGTTGTCACACTGGTAGGGGGGCTGCTTCTGGAACAAGTGGGTAGAGGCCGGAGATGCTGCTAAACATCCTACCACTCACAGGGCGGCCCCACAGCAGTCATCCTGGGGAACCGTCCCTGGCGCCTGGCTGGAGAGTCTGCCCGAGGTGACTCAGGTGCACAGCCAGGAGGTTTGGGAAGAGATAGGGGTCCTTGTTCTCCCTCCTTCCAGTTGAACCATGTCTGGACAATTCCAAACTTATAAAACCCAGACTTATTTTCAAAAACTCCTTCAAAGAGAGAGAACTCGCATTTTTAAAGAACACTTTGTAGAGCATGAAATGTATGGTTTATATGAGGGGGTTCTTAACCCAGAATATAGGGCTGCAGGGAATTTATAAACCACCTGAAACATCCTACAGAGTTGTAGGCACATGTATGTTTTTCTGGAGAGAGAATCTCAATTCTATCCCCAGATTTGAGGAGCAATATTTTATAATTTCCACCCAGATAGCTAGCTTCCTTCCTTCCTTCCTCCCTCCCTCCATTCCTTCCTTCCTTCCTTTCTTCTTTTCTTCCTTCCTTCCTTCCTTACTTTTTTCCTGGTCTCACTCTGTTGCCCAGGCTGTAATACAGAGATATCATCATAGCTCACTGTAACCTCAAACTCCAGGGCTCAAGTGATCCTCCTGCCTCAGCCTCCTGAGTAGCTGAGACTATAGTTGCACACCATGCCCAGCTAATTTAATTTTTTTTTCTCACTATTATGTCCAGGCTGGTTTTGAACTCCTGGCCTTAAGCAATTCTCCTGCCCCAGATTTCCAAAATATTGGGATTACAGGCATGCCTGGCCACCCCGTCATTGTTAATGAGAATATTTTGAACAAAACTCAAATTGGATTAGGAAATGAAAGAAGTGGGGGTGAGAGAAAAAGGGCTGGGAGGGGAGGGGGTTATTTTAGCTGGGATAGTCAGGGAAGGTGGCACCACCTCTGCAGTGAGGTGACACTTATAAAAACCTGAATGAAGAGAAGGATGGACCCAGAAAACATCTAAAGATGAGAGAAAAGCCAAAAATAAGGTCCTGTGGCAGGATTTGGCTTGGCAGGTCTCGAAAGAAGAGGGCAAGAATGCATGGGGTGGAGTGAACAGGAAAGAACACACCATGTCACTCAGCACATCTGTTTGTGGGTCATGACCTCCCAGAGGCGAAGAGTCTCAAGTCTTTGTATCAGGTCTTGTACCAGACCATGGAATATGCTCCATAAATGTTTATCCAATAAGGGAAAATTAATCCCTAACATGTATAGCCCCTCCATCAGCAAACTAGAATGTCAATATTCTAGTCTCAAGTGTTCACTTCCTACTTCCACACACAATCCAACCAAGAGAAGTGATATTTATGAAGCTCTCCTAAGGCTTTGTTTTTCTAAAAAATGATAGTCTGCAGCCACAAGGAGGGGTGTCCAGAGGGGCCACCAGCTGATAACAGCAATGCAAGTCCTTTCCTTGGTTCTTCCAGGTGAATGGGTCCAAGTCCCTGGAGTGCCATGATTATGTAATGACAGCTAATATGCCATCAGTGATTACCAAAATTTACTCTTGTTTCCTGGGGACAGACTCCACATGCAGAGAGGACCCTGCCTGCCACTCCCTGCTCGCTGCTGTGGCCTTCTCCCTCTGTGTTGGGGACATGGTGGAGCTGGAATCCCTGCCAATTTTAGGCAAGAAGCTTTGTTATTGTTGCATCATCAAAGTTGTTTAGAGGGGATCACGGCTTTTTCTTTCTTTTTTTTTTTTTTAACACGGCTTTTTCTTAAGTTTTTCTTGCAATTGAATGCTAACTTTCTGTTTCTCTTTATCCTTAGCAATCTGATTTGCTGTAGCTTTACTTTGTAAACCCTGCAGGCTGTGGTAGGGAATGTTCCACCAACACTTTCCCATTACTGAGGTTGCTAAGTTGGTTTTTAAGTGTATTTGTCATTTTGGTCTGTCCAACTTCCCTTTCACTTTATTGTAGTAACAGCATTCCACTTTCCTCTTGGAGACCCCCTCCCTCCCTCCATGTGGCCCTGGTGGGGCTATGTATCTGGGTGTTTTGCCTCCTCAGCCTCCCAGCTAGCCAGGCTAGCCAAGAGCCCTTTCTTTCCTGGTCACAGAGAAGATCCCTGGGTTCAGGAAAAGGGTATGACCCACACTAGACCATCTGGGTCCTCCTTACAAGTTGGTGTTCATTAGGAAAGATGGGGTTGTCCTCTTCCTCTAAGATAATGGTTCTCAAATCTAACACTTTCTTTAAATAAACAAGTATTGTGTTGTTACACTTTTAATATACTGAAAGGGAATTCATAGTTAATGCACAAGTCATTTAAGAAGTAAATGGGATGCCCTAGTGATAATACAAAAGTGAAATTAAAATAGTTTCTAACAGAATAAAATCATTTATAAAAATAGCACACGATAAAATAATAATACGTAAATGCACGGGTATGGTTACATTAGAACACTTGATGAGGGAGTCAGATGCTGGCCCCGACAACTAGAATCACCATGAGTGTGGCAGCAGCAGGCAGAGCTATGTGCAGATGTGATGTGCGATGCCTCCATTTGCATGAGTGACCATGCCATTGATGCTGTGATTTCCGAAATAGTGAAAAGCCCTTGGTAAAATTTCAAACAAACAAACAAAAAAGCAATCTTCCCTGACTTTACACATGGTAGTTCATGGACAAAGTTGTGTATATTAAAAGTGTACAAGAAATACTTTGCTTATATGTAAAATGGGGTTAAGTGTAGGCTCGGTTAATTACAGGCTTTCCACCCACATAAATGTATAGTGGGACATTAGACCGTTGTGTGAGGTGCAGGATGATACTTTGTGTAGCACTGTCCCATGCTTTGCGATCATCAAGTTCAAGCAGCAGCTTCCCGCCACGGTGACAACAATATCTATCCCCACAGATTTCCAGGATTCCCTCGAGGGGGCGCTACTCCCATCCCCCCCGCCGTCTGGGACTGTGAGGGGCTGTTAACTGCCCAGAAACTGCAGCTACTTGCAGCCATCTTTCCCTACTTCGTGGGAGCAAGGAGAGGAAGGCAGAAATGAGAGGTGGCGAGAGAGAGGTGCTGTCTCGAAGGCGCTGTTTGAGCTCCTGAATCCAGGAATGCCTGACATCAGATAGCATCCGTATTTCCCAGTTTACATGGGTATTACATTTCCTTTCTGCTTGAATTACATTGAATTCAGTTTCTTTTATTTTTTATTCTTTCAGATTAATATGAGGGTGAAAGAATCAGGTGACAGTGTTTGCATTTGTTAGGCAGAGTCCGTTTTATAATTATGTCCCACCCCCAAGAAGTGAGCCATACACCTTAACACTGTGCCCATGAAGTGGGCACAACCACCCCCCTCCTCCCTCTATCCCGCACCCCACTCCCCATCCCCCACCTTGAATTGATTTGAGTTTTTCTCTTATGTGGGCACGTATTAGATCTTCTACTGGCTTCACATTAGTATTGAGTACATTGAATTCTTGCTTCTCCGTTCTTGTGATACTTTACTAAGAAGAATGTTTCAACTTCATCTAGGTTAAAACAAAAGATGTAAAGTCTCGATCTTTTTATGGCTGAATACTATTCCATGGTATATATATGCCACAGCTTGTTAATCCATTCCTAGGTTGGTGGATATTTAGGTTGTTTCCACATTTGGGGGATTGTAAATTAAGCTGCAATAAATGATCTAGTGCAAATGTCCTTGTGATAAAATGATTTTTTTTTCTTCTGGGTAGATACCTAGCAGTGGGATTGGGGGATCAAATGGGAGGTCCAATTTGAGTTTTTTGGGGATTCTCCATACTTCCTTCCAAAAAGGTATTAGTTTGCACTCCCACCAGCAGTGTAAAAGTGTTCCCTTCTCTCCACATCCACACCAGCATCTGCAGCTTTGAGACATTGTGATGTGTGCTCACTGGGGTTAAGTGGTATTTCAGGGTGGTTTTGATTTGCGTTTTTCTGATGATCAGGGGTGATGAGCATTTTTTCAAATGTCTGTTAGCCATTTGTCTGTCTTCCTCAGCAAAGGTTCTGTTCATTTCTCTTGCCCAGTGGTATATGGGATTGTTTGCTCTTTGTTGTTGTCGTTGATTAACTTGAGTTCTCTGTAGATTCTGATTTGAATTTACTTTCTGACATATGCAACGAAAACTAAAAATCAGACTAATTCTAATCCCTATTTCAAAAGGCAGTTGTATATACAATTTAGCCTTTTTTTCTTGTTTAATGATATTTTAGTATTACCATGGGTTTCTTTTTAATTCTGGAAAATAAGACTAGAAAAGGGAAATGAACACCAGAGTGCTGTGTCCCAGTATGTCAGACTCGATAAAACCTATGAGTAAATGGCCCACCTTTTCTTTTTCTCATAGAATGACTCTACACACACACACGTATAGTGTGGCCACTATCTCTGAGTATAGCTGATTTGATTAGCCCAGGGATGGACCAACCAAGTTCTCTTCCCCGAAAACTCTAAACCAGGTTGCCAGTGGACTAAATCACTCTCCAAGGCTGGAACTGTTACAGGTGACCTGAAAACTAGAGTGGAGGAGTGGGAGGCGGTGCAGTGGCTACATCTGCCAGGTGATTTAAGGGAAAGGGGAAACTGGCTAGTAGGTAGGCAGAAAGAAGAAAAGAGAAACAGAATTTAAGAAACTTTTAGTTTCTTAGTTCTAAGACCCCCGTTTCTTAGATCCAATATATCCTGCCCTTCAGTCCTACAAGAACGCCTGTGTTGCTAAGTGATTTTTCCCTTTTTATTTATATTTACAGTGGGCTTCTATGATTTGCCTCTGAAAAACTGTAAGCTAGTACTTTCTTCCTACAGGTATTTTAAACTCATTCCTTGCATCGAATGAGATCAGATTAGATCAGGAAGCCACACAGAATGGTGGGGTTAGCCCTACAGAATCACCTTCAGGGGTCTGGGCTTGGGGATGGGAGGTAATGTGCTGCCCCTGGCTTTTTTTTTTTTTTTTTTTTTGAGACCAAGTCTCATTCTATCTAACCCTGGCCAGAGTGCAGTGATGTCATAACTTACCATAACCTCAAACTCATGAGGCTCAACCACCTTTCTACCTTAGCTTCCCAAGTAGCTGGGACTAACAGTGCCCACCAGCAGGCCCATCAGACTTTTTAATTTTTAGTACACATGGGGGTCTCACTCTTGCTTAGGCTGATCTGGTATGCCAGGCTTCAAGTGATCCTCCCAGCTTTTGATCCTTCCATCTTGGGCTCCTACAGTGTGCTTAGGGTAACTGTCACTGCCCCTGGCCTGCTCTTGGCCTTAATCAGAGGTCAATACAAGAAACCACCATAGTTGTGGTTCAAATCCAGTCTCTGATGATCATCTTTAGTGTATCTTTGCGTAACTTTCCTGACCTTTAAATTTGGGACAATAACACCACACCTCCCTGGTTTCAAAGATGGCTGAGATGAAGACATAGGGTGCTTAGCACACTTAGGTCAGTGTCTAGACCTAAGTCAGGGCTCAGTCTTCCTTGTTACCTTTCTAGAAAGGGGAGGTAAACTTCAGTATGTGCAGATGTCAACCAGATCTTCCAAGAGTATTAGTACAAAGGGCAAGACTTCTCTTGGGCTTGAATTTTAATCAGAAATTCTGACAAAGCACAGAATGACAGAGGAGAGAGGGATCTCAGAGGTTATCTAGTCCAACCCTTAACTTTGATATTTTTAAAAATTTTTATCAAGGTGCGAGTTGCATGTAGGTTAAAGAGTCAAGTAGTCCTACAAGATTTCTGCAGACAACAGTAGTCTCGGGCCTCACCCTAGCATTTCCCTCTCAGAAGGTAACCTTTTCCTGTATCTGGCTGATAACCTCCATGCCACCAAATGCATGTCTGGGATGACACGTCTTACTTTTCCGATTGACACTATCTTACTGATCTCCCACGTGGAAAAGGAAGACCTGCCTGCTCCCGCTGCACACTAGGAAGCTGAAGTGGCTGGAGCTGAGTGATTTGCCCAACACTGGATCAGATAACTGCGGGTGAGGCCAAAGGCCCTGCAGTTTTTAAAGTTCCTCAGTATTCTCTCACACTTGAGAGCCACTGCTAAAGCACAGAGAGAATAAGAGAGAGAAAGAAAATACTTTTTATGAGGCAGAACTTCAGACATTTAAATCTTGGCTTTGACACTTTCTGATGGTATCATCTTGAGCAAAACTTTTCTTCCTTATCTTTTTCTTTCTTTCTTTCTTTTGAGACAGAGTCCCTGGGTAGACCGCATGACATCATAGCTCACAGCAACCTCAATCTCTTGGACTCAGGAGATCTTGTTGCCTCAGCCTCCTAAGTAGCTGGGGCTATAGGCACCTGTCACAATGCCTGGCTAATTTTAGAATTTTTTTTTTAAACTTCTTTCATGCATTTATTTACTAAGCAAGATTTTGGCCGGGGCTGGGTTTGAACCCGCCACCTCTGACATATGGGGCCAGCACCCTAGTCCGTTGAGCCACAGGTACCACCCCCAATTTTAGAATTTTTAGTAGAGATGGAGTCTCATTCTTGCTCAGGCTGATCTTGAACTCCTGAGCTCAAGCAACCCACCCACCCAACCCAACCCCCCAGAGTGCTAGGATTACACGCATGAGTCACTGCGCCCGACTGAGCAAAACTTTTCTAAGCCTCAATTTCTTTGTCTCTGAAATGGGCACATTTTAAAGGATTTATGGGCACAAAGTGGGATGACACGGACAAATGCTATGCTAAGATGAGTGATGATTGGGAGTTCTAGCTACAGAAGCTTGGGCACATCGTTCACTTCTCAGAGCCTTTTCTCCTCGTTAGTACATTAAGCAGATGATACTGACCTCACAGTGTTATTTGGAGGATTATATGAAGTAGGATTTATAAAGTAAAACAAAGCAAAACAAAAACCTTCATGTGGCCCGCAAGACCCCCGTGCTCAGCAGCTCAGCACCCCAGCCCCCTCCCCTCCAGGTCACTGGTCTCTGGTCTGCTTCTCCAAGAGAACTTGAGGCTTCTCTTACTTGCTGTTTTTCTGCCCAGACTCATTCTCACCGTCTACACTGCCTCTTCACCTGGCTAATTCTGACTCACACTTCAGGCCACAGTTAAATGCCCCTGGTCCAGGTCAGCCATCCCTGTCCCCACACTCAGGACTGCTGCCCCGGGCACAGTCCATGCTCTGCCTCTGCGCTTGCCTGTCACGAAATTCCACACTTGGAATCAGTTCCACTTGTGTTCTCCTCGCTGAGCGTCTGGCTTCCCCATCAGACTGTGTGAGCACAGGGGCATCCACAGAAGGGCCCACAGTGCCAGACCCACCAGAAGTGTCCACTGAAGATTTGGTCTCTGCCCTCTTGACTGAATATAGGCCACCTTGCTTGGCCAGCTCAGCCACCAGCTCAACCTTGCCCCTACAACTCCCTGACTAGAGATGCAGAAAAGCTGGCTGTCCCCAAGTTCATGTTTACTTAACTGAAATCAAAGTCGGATAATAGCTGAATAGTAAGACCAGCTTGGCAGGCAGGGTCCCCTGGCATGTCATTATTTACAGTGTACCCTGGCAGGGCTGAAAATGCCCTTTCTTTATCCCCAGCCATGGAGCCGTAGCTCTTGTTCCTGTTGAAGAAACAAAATCTTTACGTGACCCTTTAAAAGATAAGATTTCAATTGGTAGGGAGGGCCTTACTCAGACTGCTTCAGATCTGTGGGGCGTTGTAATTCACATGGTATCCTCATAACTGAGGAAGAGGAAAAGCCAAAAATAGAATCAAAAGCAGAAACAAAACTTCTCTGACAAAGCGTTCTGCAAGGCCCTGTGCATTCAAAAAGGGTTGGTTGGGTCATTTCCAGTGGTACTGTAGAGAAAAAAGCTATTTCTCTCTTTAAACGCTCAAATACAAAGATCCTATTCTGTGACAATCATATATTCCTGATATTCAGTGATTTATTTTCAAAAGTAAATTTTTAAAAAAAGTTAGACCTACTGTGCTATGATACTCTGTTGTTGGAACAGAAATATCTAACGCTGAGCAGATCCCTACCTAGACACGTTCTCCACTGAAGCAACAGCTGAAATGGATGTCACAGAGGGGACTTAACCACGTTGGGACAGTTGAGATGAGAAAGGAGTACAGTTATTAAGAGCCTGGGTATTGCAAGTACGTGGTGCAAGGGCTGTGTCTTCCCACCTCTGTCTGTAACAGGTGTTGCTAAGTGATGGCAGCCGTTTAACACGGCAGTTGATAGGCTTTCCATACTGTCTGGGTTTGAATCCTGGCTCTGCCACTTACCAGCTGCCTGATCTCGGTCAGTTCTCTCAGTCATACAGTTGCCCCATTAGCGCATCAGCAAAGGAGGAGCAGAGGAGCACCATTTCATGTCAGGGCGTTGGGTGAGACATTAGATGGTTTAATATATAAACAGCACCTACAAGAATGTTGGCCAAGTAATTACTTGAGAAATATTACCTATTAAGAAAAAAAAAAAAAAAAAAAAAGCAACTGGACACAGACCATACCCACATTAACAGGTAAACAGATAAACAGTAGAATATATATATAATGATAGTACTGAGCAATGAAAAAGGGAAAAACTGTTACTGTAATATCTACACCACTTCGATGGACCTCAGAATAACTACACTGAGCAAAAAAAAGCTAGACCAAATGAACATATCGCATGATTCCATTTATATAGGAGTCCTCCAAATGCAAATTAATCTATAGCGACAGGACACGTGTCAGGGTTGCTCGGGGATGAGGCAGAGAGGGGCAGGAAGGAGGAATGACGAGGGGGCAGAAGGGAACTTACAGGGATGATGGGTATGTCCCCTATCTTGATTGTGATGATGGTTTCACAAGTATACACATTTGTTGAAACTTACCAGATTGTGTACTTTATTATTTTTTTTTTTTCTGTTTTTGGCCGGAGCTGGGTTTGAACCCACCACCTCCGGTATACGGGACTGGCGCCCTACTCCTTTTGAGCCATAGGAGCCTCCCCAGATCGTGTACTTTTAACATGTACTATTATAAACTGTTGGAGAAAAAGAAACAATAGCTCTCACTCTTTCTCACTAATCCTATCCTTCTTATTCCAGTGCCCCAGGTATTCACTCCCTGGATCACAGTCAACATTCAGTTCTCTGGTTTTAATGAACTTTTGGATTAATCCACTAGCAAGAATTTACTGCCTAGCCCTCTGAACCTCTTTGAGGCTTGGTGTTTTCCATCAGTAATATGGAAATTCTATGTATTTGCCTTTTTTGGATTGTTGTGAAGACTGAGGGTAGAAAAGTTCATCAAAAAGCTCCAAAAACCTGTATGGTGTCAAGCAAACATAAGAGGATGACATATGTTACTTTAGGCTTGGGTGTTTGATGTCTTTGCCAGGACTTGGTCTGCCAGTACAACTTGATACTAAGTATCTCTTAAAGCATCCCTTTTACAAGCATCATTTGGATTTATGATTTTAGTGAATGTTCATTTTATGGCTAATTATTGGAGTCTGTGAAAAGGAGGGATTCAGAACAAGGATGGAATTTAAAGGACCCAGACCAGGCTGCTTAGGGAGGCCAGGGCAGTGTTAGCGGAGATGACTATATTTAGGAACTCTAGGGCATGGAGCTAGTTACCTTCAGAGCCTTCTTCCATAGGGAGAAAGCTTTTTTTTTTTTTTTTTTTTTGAGACAGTCTCAAGCTGTCACCCTGGGTAAAGTGTCATGATGTCACAGCTCACAGCAACCTTCAACTCCTAGGTGATTCTCTTGCTTCAGCCTCTCAAGTAGCTGGGACTACAGGTGCCCACCACAACGCCTGGCTATTTTTTTTTTTTTTTGTTATAGTTGTCATTGTTGTTTGGCAGGCCTGGGCTGGATTCCAACCCACCAGCTCTGGTATATGTGGCTGGCGCCTTAGCCACTTGAGCTACAGGCACCGAGCCATCCCATCCTTCTTATTTTAGTGCCCTGCCCTGCCCTTTGATGAGTTAGATACCAGTGCTAGGTAGCATTATTGGACCTGGCTTGATCTATTATGTAAAAAAATGGTTATTCGGTGTCACTCTCTACTGGGGGTATATAAAACATTTTGGATGCAGGAAACTGCACAAATTAGTAGCTAAAAGCTCAAATTAGGTAAATTTATTTTTTATATACTTATTATTATTTTTTTTTATGAGAGAACCTCATTATGTCACCCTCGGTAGAGTGCTGTGGCGTCACAGCTCACAGCAACCTCCAACTATTGTTCTTAAGCAATTCTCTTTCTTCAGCCTCCCAAGTAGCTGGGACCACAGGTGCCCACCACAATACCTGGCTATTTTTTTGTTGTAGTTGTCATTGTTATTTAGCAGGCCCAGGCCAGTCTCGAACCTGCCAGCCTTGGTGCATGTGGCCGGCGCCCTATTCACTGAGCTATGGGCACTGAGCTCATATATTTTTTTAAATTCAGAAACTGATGTTTCCTTCTTTTTTTTTTTTTCTTTGTAGAGACAGAGTCTCACTTTATGGCCCTCGGTAGAGTGCCATGGCCTCACCCAGCTCACAGCAACCTCCAACTCCTGGGCTTAAGCAATTCTCTTGCCTCAGCCTCCCGAGTAGCTGGGATTACAGGCGCCCGCCACAACGCCCGGGTAGATGTTTCCTTTTTTTGAGACTGAGTCTCACTTTGGCACCCGCAGTAGGGTGCTGTGCTGTCATAGCTCACAGTAACCTCAAACTCTAGGGCTCAAGTGATCCTCTTGCCTCAGCCTCCCAAGTAGCCACAACTCCCGGATATTTTTTTTACAGGCAGGGTCTCGCTCTGGCTGGTCTCCAACTCCTAAACTCGGCAATCTGCCTGCCTCAGCCTCCCAGAGTGCTAGGATTATGGGCATGAGTCACGAAGCCCAGCCAAATGAGGCAAATTTAAAATATATTAAAGAAATTGCTGTTAAGAGCTTAGGTGTAGAGAGCCTGGATTTGATTCCTAGCTCTGCCACTTTTACACAGTGGCAAAAACGGGGAAAACTCACCCCTTTCTTCTTTACTTTTTAATCTGTAAAGAAGTACTATTGTTACTAATAATAATACTATTACCTAATTTCCAGGGTAGATGTGAGAATTTAATGAAGTAATGCATCTAAACACGGTTATCACAAGGTAGTAAATGATAAATAAATGGTAACTAATAATAATAGTAAGTGATATGTAATCTAAGTAACACCATTCCCACTGGTTCATTTTAGCCAAGTAGTGACTTCAATTATATTTTCACCCTTTTTCCTAGTTCCTAACATTTTTCTAATATTGTTAATTTTTCTATTGTTAATGCTTTCATTATACTGAGAAATGATATAGTAGAGTTGTCAATAAATCAAAGAGCTTTCCTCACTTTAATTAGTGAAACAAAATGAAGAGGAAAGGGGAAGAAGAGGATTATAAACTTTAGAACCATTTATTTGAAGGTGGGAAGGAGTTTATAAAGTCAGAGTAAAAAAGACTGGAGAGACACAAACTAAAACTGTACCAAATATGAGCCAAAAAGTACAAACCATAAATAGTAATTACTCTTCATATTGGGTTTTTCTTTCTTCTCTTATCTGTATGTTCTAATTTTCTAAATTTTATGCAATGAGTAGATATCACTATTGCTTTTGCAATGAGAAAACTTATTATTATTATCATTATCATTATTATTATTATTATTGAGACAGAGTCTCAAGCTGTTGCCCTGGGTAGAGTGCTGTGGCAACACAGCTCACAGCAACCTCAAACTCTTGGGCTTAAGCGATTCTCTTTCCTCAGCCTCCTAAGTAGCTGGGACTACAGGCCCCCACCACAACACCCAGCTATTTTTTGTTGTTGCCATTGTTGTTGCAGTTGTCATTGTGGTTTAGCAGACCTGGGCCAGGTTTGAACCCACCAGCCTTGGTGTATGTGGTCAGCGTCCTACCCACTGAGCTACAGGCACCACCCTGTAATAAGAAAACCTTAAAAAAATAAAATATTTTTGATATCTATGGCATTGCTACCTTTGTTCAGAAAAGCAAGAAACATTCTTATTGCTTGTAACAGATAGCCATCAATTGTAAACAAACAAAAAAATTTTTTTTCTTAGAAACAAGGTCTCTCCCGGCTGGAGTGCCGTGGTCCAATCATAGTTCACTGCAGCCTCAAACTCCTGGGCTCAAGCAATCCTCCTGTGTCAGTCTCTGGAGTATCTGGGACCACAGTTATGTGCCATGAAGCTTTGATAATTAAAAATATTTTTTTTTTTGTAAAGATGGGATTCTTACTATGTTTCTCATGCTGGTCTCAAAGTCCTGCCATGGCCTCCAAAAATGCTGGCATTACAGGCATGAGACACTGCACCCAACTAAGAGAAATAAGTAACATGCCTCAAGATCAACATCTGGCCAGCTTAGGCATCTGTCTCTGAGAGTTGTACCATGGGATAGCTTCAGGAATGTCCTGCTATACTATACCCTTGACATGCACATGAAAAGAACAGCAATGTCCCCCTAAGCCTCCCATGTCCCTTAATTCTTCATTCTACTCTGTAATCCATACATAAATTGATCTTTCTTAAATTGACATATTTCCTGGTTATATGACTCATCTTGAAACAATTGTATTGAGCCCTGGACTCTTCCAAGCCAATCAGCCAGTAGGTGGTGCAGAGTAAGTCCCACCAAAAGTGATCAAACAGCAGTCACTGGTTGATCCCCAATGGCCACCTTGAGCCATTGCAAAGAACCTCTTACGGTGATACACAGAAGCATCTCCTGTGTACTCACAGAGTACATTCTGGCCATGCCCCACCAGAGTCCTAGTGTCCCACATCTCACTGCAGAGCCCATGCAGTCAAGTTTCAAATCCCGGATGTAAGACATACACACCAGGGAAAAGTGTTCAGCCATAAAAAAGATGGTGACTTCACATCTTTTGTAATATCCTGGATAGAGTTAAAACACATTCTTCTTAGTAAAGTATCACAAGAACGGAAAAGCAATTATCCAATGTACTCAATACTAACACGAAGCCAGTGGACCATCTGATGCATGCCCACATAGCAGAAAACTCATTTCAATTCAAGTTGGGGGAGGGGTAATGCAGGAGGGGGAGGGGGTTGGGTGTTCGCACTAAATGAGCAGTGGGTGGGGGTGTTTGGCACAACTTTTGTGTGTTAGACATAAACACAAGAGGGACTCTACGTAACAAAATCAAATATTTTGACCTGATAATTTGTACCCTCACATTAACCTGAAATAAATTTACTTAAAAAAAAAGAAAAAAGAGGGTAGTGCCTGTGGTTCTAGAAGTAGGGCACCGGCCCCATATACCAGAGGTGGAGGGTTCAAACCCAGCCCTGGCCAAAAAAAAAAAGAAAAGAAAAAAGACTTGCCAGCTGTGCAACTTTGGGCAAGATACTTAAGCTCTCTATATGTCAGTTTCTTCATCAGTAAAATGTGCATAATAGACTCTGTTTCCTAGGGTCATTGTGAAGATCACATGAATTAATGTTGCAAAGTGTCCTTCTGGAGTAGTGCCTGGCACACAGTTAGTACTCTCTCCGTGTTACCTATTATTTTTATTATCGTTCAGTGCTTCTGCTCAGCTTTTGAGAATCTACTCACTGTCTCTCACCAGGGTCCTAGCATCACCTGAAACAAAACTTTATTCTACAAATAGGTGAAAAAGACTGTGAATAAAATCCCAGGCAATGTTTCACAGACTTCAGTTCGTCCCCGAAAGTTGCTTGTCTGAGGTTCTAATGCAGCTTCTTCCCAGGGAGGCATTTTTCCAAGACTACCCCCCATCTTCTGCAAAGCAAGCTGGAGCCACAATCTCGGCCTTCAACACTGAAGCACTGCCAGAGCGGCTGTGAGAGGGGTGGAGAGGGCCAGCGAGGGCCACACTGGTTTCATCAGGCCCCAGTGGCGGTCACACTCGGGGGAGGTGGGGAGGACAGGCAGCGCCCGTTACGGATGGAGTGACTTACAATGCTCCCTACGTACGGACGGGTTCCCAGAGCTCCCGGTCAGGATCATTTGTAATTCAATAATTAAATTAAGAATTTAGGACCTGGTTCCTTCTACACGTGTAGACAAGTCTCCCTGCACGAGCACGTGGCCGCGCAGCTTCTTCACACCGGTGGCGAGTCGCATTGTTGATAAGGTAGCTGTGCTCAGCGCCACTGCTGTCTCAACTTTTTTTTTTTTCTTTTTTTTGAGGCCCAGGTTCATTCACTTTGTTGCCCTTGGTAGAGTGCCTTGGTGTCACAGCTCACAGCAACCTCAAACTCTTGGAGTCAAGTGATCCTCTTGCCTCAGCCTCCCAAGTAATGGGACTACAGGCGCCCACCACAGTGCCTAGCTATTTTTAGAGACGGGTCTCACTCAGGCTGATCTAGAACCCCTGAGCTCCAGCGATGTACCCACCTTGGCCTCCCTGAGTGCTAAGATCACAGGTGTGAGCAACCGCGCCCATCCTTGTCTTAACTTTTTAATTCAATTTAGTGAGTCTGTATTTCTCCTTATGACCACGCTTCCAAAGCGAAAGTCCATAACAAGTCCAGGCGAGGCTGCGGTGATCACAGTGAAAATCAAAGTAGAAATAATAAAGTGTTACGAGAAAGGCCAGATGCCACCATTCACTGGGAAAGCATAGACATCAGTAGCTCGGCCTTGGGGACAATTAATTACAAAGGGTAAAGTGAGAAGAATGGAGCCTGCGAGAGGCAACGCTCCCGTGAACCCATCCGTAATTACTAAGCAGCACAGTGGATTAATTATTGAAATGGAAAGATTTTACTGACTTGGTTAGAAGATCAAAATAAGCATGTAGGATAATATTTAGAAATAAACATATCCTACATCAAGCATACAAAGTGAACTCAGTGTGAGTTTAAAACGGCTTGCTATTCTTGCAGAGGCTTAAGGGACCTGGGACCCCTGGGACACGCGCAGAGTTAGCTTGCCTGGAGTTAAAATTCTACAAGCCAATTCTCTGAAGTTGTGCACCCCGTTAAGCCTGAGGCCAAAGGGCATGCCTCCCTTCCTCAGACATAGGGGCCAGAGGGTTGACGTATGTTAAAAACATATTGTCAGAGGTCTATAGGTGCTCTGCCCTGAGGAGAGACGCAGTCATTACTTCATGCTGAGTGAACCTTGAAGGTACTCTTGCATTAACTCTGTTCCCCTGTGGCTGCTTTGTGATCTTTATTTAGATACCTGCCCAAGAAATTAGTCATTGTCTAGAAGAGGATGTTTACTGCAGAAGAGATTGTGTTGATGCAGTAACAGGATGTTTTCTTACAAGTTAATTTCAGATAGGTAAAATGAGATAATGTTGAAACTAACAGATGATTAAGTGTGTACATGACTAGAAGTGTATAAAATCAAATCCCTGAACAAAGAACTTTGCTACACGCCATCCCATACTATGTAGTCTGTTTCTTTTTTACCCTTAATAATTGCAGGAGTGAGCTTATACCCACAGCAAAGCTGCTGTTCTTTCACATCTCCGGTCACACAACATAAGCATAACATTCCATTGGCCTAGAAATTACAAGAAACAGCACAATAGTTTCTGTAACTTATTATTACAACACACTAGGGGTATTATTATTGTTACAGTCCTACACTGTGTTATTATTACCACATATGACCCATTATAGAGTTGTTATTATTACCCTATGCACAGTTCATCAGGGATCCAATTTACATACAAATCCAACCACCAGATAGTCTCAGGAACACATCTCGTCTGTAACCCGGGGACCACCTGTATGAATATCCTGATACTCCTAACCAATTAAGTCCAGATCTCTGAGGTCAGACCTGGACATCAGCATTTTGTAAGTTTCTCAGGTGATTCCAGTGTGCAATCGAGGATGAGCAGCACCACTGGGGCTGGAACAAAATGCTGTGCACTTGTGCATATTTCCACAGTAGGAAGAAGTCACATGTGGTGGTTTAATGTTAACCTTGAAAAACATAAACAGATCTTAATTTTTTTACTTTTTATTTTTTGAGACAGAGTCTCACTATGTCACCCTCAGTAAAGTGCAGTGGCATCACAGCTCACAGAAACCTCAAACTCTTGGGTTCAAGCGAGTCTCTTGCCTCAGCCTCCCAAGGGGCTGGGACTACAGGCGCCCACCACAATGCCTGGACCTTTTTTTGTTTGTTTTGTTACAGTTGTCATTGTTGTTTAGTAGGCCCAGGACAGGTTCGAACCCTCCAGCCCCAATGTATGTGGCTGACACCCTAACCACTGAGCACAGGCACCAAGCCTAGATCTTAATTTTATAAACTAACTAGATTAAAGGGCATAAATGGCTCAGGTATCTGGTCTTTAAAATATCAAAGCTAGAGCCTGTGGCTCAAAGGAGTAGGGCGCTGGCCCCATATGCCAGAGGTGGCAGGTTCAAACCCAGCCCCGGCCAAAAACTGAAAAAAGAAAAATAATAATAAAATAAAATAAAATATCAAAGCTAAACCTGAGGCTGGGTGCGGTGGTTCATGCCTGTAATCCTAGCACTCTGGGAGGCTGATGCAGGTGGATTGCTGAGTTCACAGGTTCAACACCAGCCTGAGCAAGAGTGAGACCCCGCTTCTAAAAATAGCTGGGCATTGTGGCTAGCTCCTGTAGTCCCAGCTATTCTGGAGGCTGAAGCAAGAGAATCGCTTAAGCCCAAGAGTTTGAGGTTGCTGTGACCTGTGATGCCAGGCACTCTACCAAGTGAGACTCTGTTGCAAAACAAACAAACAAAATAACTGGACCTGGCCTGGCCCAGGGGCTCATGCCTTAATCCTGCACTCTGGGAGACGAGGAGAGGCGGGTGGATTGCTTGAGTTTAGGAGTTTGGAAACCAGCCTGAGCAAGAGAGAGACTTTGTCCCTACTAAAAATAGAAGAAAACTAGCCAATCATGGTGGCCCGCTTTTGTAGTCCCAGCTACCTGGAAGGCTGAGGCAAGAGGGTTGCTTGAGCCCAGAGTTTGAGGTTGCTGTGAGCTATGATGATGCCCTGGCACTCTACCCAGGGAAATGGAGTGAGATTCTGTCTCAAAAAACAAAAAAGAAAAAGAAAAAAAAGATTTCTAAGCTGCATGGTATTCTCTTGGCGTGGTGAAAGACGCTTGGTTTGGGGGTTCCCAGGCAGCACTGCTTCTGTCCTTGTACTTCACAGGTTTTAGGAGAACAGTGCCTCCATCTGCACACGCCCTCCCTGCTCTCAACAGAACTCCCCAGGCTCAGGAATGACTGCCTGGCAAGTCTGAGCCTGACGTCTTTCCAGGCCTGCTCTCCAGCCTCTTAATGTCTCCTTGTGGAGAGTTGACATACAAAAGGTAAAGAACCAAACTCTAGCAAGTGAGGAAGGAGAGACAGGAAGCCAGGCCAAGCCACCTGGAGAAGGGGGAACCCAGGATATCAGGGAGGGACATCAGAGGGGATGTTGCTGGGGAAGTTCCTCAACCTCACTGTGCCTCTGCTTGTCCATATCCACTTCAAGGTCGCTTTGAGGATTAAATGTGTTAGTACAAGATCTGTACAGTGGATGCTGTTTTCCACTGAGAAAACCCTTAAACCTTTAGCTGGGCTTACTATTCTTATTGAATTATTATTAAGTAGCAATGGTTGTCCAGACTTTTCTACAACTTGGATGAAATTTTCTTCAAAAGCATTTTGATCACATTTGAGAGGCAGAAAACTCCTTCCATTAGTAGATGTGGGGTAACTCTTTGGGTGGTCTTTAAAACACTGATGGTCAGGGCTGCATTTAAGTCATCGGGATTGACATCCATATGACTATAATAATTTTATGACATATGTTCATTTTATCCCATTTCTTGGAGGAAGGTCATCTGTTCGGTATCCTTCTCACTGAAACTATTCATCTTTCCACAGCAGGTGCCTGCTGCCTGCCCCCACCCCCAGGCCTCACACAACCTCATGGCAGGTATCCCCTGCAGTCACTGGTGGCTGGTCAGGGTACTTGGAATAGGTCAGGCTCATAAAGGACGTATGCACCAGGCCTCCAGGAAAACAATGTGCCAGACAGACTCTGATTTACACTGCCCCCTTGCTGGCACCCTCAGAAATCCAAGTCACTAATTGGAAGGCTGTTTGGTGAGCATAGGGTCACAGCTGAGAAAGCTGAGTGGTTTTGAATGCTACTTCATCTTGGCTAGACAAAAGCCTGATGACCTTTCCCAGCCCTCTAACATCAGGAGTTAGAATCCCCCATCTTCAAGATGTATCTCTTCCTCTTGGACAGAGCTTGAAGGAACCCTGGCTTATTAGAAGCTATTTCCTAGACATTCCACCCACAAGGGCCCTGAGGAGTCCACAGCCTTTCCCAGACATTCCCAGGACAGGAAAACTGGCTGGGTTACAGATCTAATCTCACTCCATTCCTGTCACCTTCACCACATCTGCCAGGGTTTTACCAATTCTCTATAGCATGAGCCCAGAGGTCCTCTAACCCCTGTTTCTTTGCCAGATGACTGTATCCTTTCCTATGACTCTGACCTTCATCTGTGCTCCCTTGACTCCCAGTCCCCTCCTCATCCCATCAGCTGACCCCTCCGTCATGTCCAGCTTAGCACGTCCAAGCACAGTCTGGGCTTCCCACCCGTAGCTCCTGCCTCCCTGTAAGCCTCTCCCACCTGAGCCCAGAGGCAGCCTGGGGTCCCCTTCCCTTCCTTTTGTTTACTTCCCATCCCGATCAATCCAAGTCCTATGCCACTTGCCCTCCCCCCCCCTTTTTTTTTTTTTTACAATTTAACAAAATACTGTTTTGTTGTCAGGTACAATATATAGTCGTATGTGATCTTTTTGTCAGTGATCTTCCTGAGTGAGGTGAATTGCTGTTGAATATTTGCTCTTGCACCTGTATCTCTTCAGAATTCAATCCCTGGTTCAGTTTTCACCGCTGGATGGGGATAGAGCAGGGTCACATCTGGCAACACTTGCCAGCAGCAACCATCATCCATGAAGGGAGGCTCTAAGAGAAAGGAAACAAAACCCTCTCTCAGGATCGAGTGTAAGTAGCTGGACTTGGCAATACATCATGGAAGATGGAAGATGACAAAGCAGTCAAGGGCCAAATGACAAGTTATGAATGCCTTAAGTGCTTATCTTTCGGCTTCGTGAGGACAGGAGCCATTTCTAACTAATTTTGGAGTTTGTGTTGTGCTCCTAAATAGCATATTTATTTATTTATGTATTTATTCCCGCCACCTCCAGCATATGGGGCCGGGACCCTACTCCTTTGAGCCACAGGCGCTGCCCTGTTTTTTTATTTTTGAGACAGAGTCTCACTCAATAGAGTGCTGTGGCGTCACAGCTCACAGCAACCTCCAACTCTTGGGCCTAAGTGATTCTCTTGCCTCAGCCTCCCAAGTAGCTGGGACTACAGATGCCCACCACAATGCCTGGCTATTTTTTGTTGCAGTTGTCATTGTTGTTTAGGTGGCCCAGGCTGGGTTCAAACCCACCACCCTCTATGTATATGGCTGGTGCCATAACCACTGTGCTACGGGAGCTAAGCCTCCTAAATGGCTTTGTTTGGTTGGTTTTTTAACGCAGAGCCTCAAGCTGTCCCCCTGGGTAGAGTGCCATGGCATCACAGCTCACAGCAACCTCCAACTCCTGGGCTCAAGTGATTCTCCTGCCTCCATCTCCCAAGTAGCTGTACAGGCACCCACCACAACGCCGGGCTATTTTTGGTTGCAGTTTGGCCGGGGCCGGGTTCAAACTCACCACCCTAGGTATATGGGGCCAGCACGCTACCCACTGAGCCACAGGTGCCGCCCTCCTAAATAGTTTTTAATCCACCCCCTTTGACACTGCTCTAGCCTAGGCTTCTTTCGCACAGTGACAGCTTTTCCTGGGACACTAGCCCCGCAATGTGATAGGCACAAGCTCAACCAGAGTTCCAGGTTTCTTTGCTGCAGACATCTCAGAGCCCCGAATATACAAAAGCACTTTGTGACCCTCTAAGAGGGGGTCATTACAGGTAGTGGCACCCAGACCTCCAGCTCCGGGGCTCCCAGTTTTGGAGAAGTGCATTATAGGAACTTACTCTACAATCTCTTCTCATGAAAAATGTCCCTGCTGGCCTGACTGCTTCTGGTTACAGGACAGCACCTCCCCGCATTCTTTGCACACTCACCAGAGGATCCATCTAGAATGTACACTGTCCACATCCTCTCCCTCTTTAAAACTACAGGACAAATTCCAAGTTTCTTAGCCCAGCAGTTGTAGCCTCCAAAATACCAGTCTGCCTCCCTCTCCAGACTTAGCAACCACTTCTTCAGGCCTCACTTTTATTTCCCTACAACCGCAAACTCCTTAAGATTTTGTGTGTTTTTGTTTTGTTTTGTTTTGTTTGATCATCCCAGGCTTTGGCTGTGTTGTCTTCCTAGAATGCTCTCAACAATTAACTCACCCTGTAGATCCCTCTCAAATATCCTTTCCTGCCACCCCCTCCTCCGTCCTGCTGGGTTAATATCCCCTCTGAGTGCTTCCTGGCACAGTGGACACCACTCTGCCCAGGAGCTCCCCTTGGGGCTGGTGGTTAGCACTCTGTGTATGTATCTGCCTCCCGTGGGCTGTGAGGCTGTCAGGCTTGGTCATCTCTTTCATCTTCACCTCTCCCACCTTCCTCCTTCAATCCCCCCACCTGACCTGGTGCCTGCACGGAAGCCTGTGGGTGGAGCTGAGCTGCTCAGTAGGGAGGGTGGGTGGTGGTCGCTTCTGCAACAGCTTGATTCACAGCAGTGTTATTTTCACAGAGTGATCTCTTCCTGAGGTCATCCCCCAAATCTGGGGACCCTTAATTTTTTAGAGTTTCCTCTCAGTGGTTAAGAACAGAATGAAGAGGTTTTTTTATTTTTATTTTATTTATTTCTTTTTTTTAGAGATAGAGTTTCACTTTATCGCCCTTGGTAGAGTGCCATGGCGTCTCAGCTCAAAACAACCTCCAACTCCTGGGCGTAGGTGATTCTCTTGCCTCAGTCTCCCGAGTAGCTGGGACTAAAGGCACTCACCACAATGCCCAGCTATTTTTTTGTGGCAGTCGGCCGGGGCTGGGTTTGAACCCGCTACCCTTGGTATAAGGAGCCAGCGCCCTACTCACTGAGCCACAGGCACCGCCAAGAATAAAGAGTTTTTTTGATTGGGAAGTGATTAGAGATAAGGACTTTGGAGACTTTCTAGACTGCCTGGATTTGAATGCTGACTCCCCTCTGAAAAGTTGAGTGACTTCAGGTGAGTTATTGAGTTCTCTTTTCCCAGTTTCACCAGCTGGAAAACAGGGATGACCTTCCACTGATCTCATGTGGTTGTTACAAGGAGAAGGTGAGTTTGGATATTTCAGCATGGAGTGCCGTGCCTGGCCCATGAAGAGTGCTGCATAGGGTCAGCCAGTCTTGGTATTAGTTTCAGGACCCTGTCCACCAGATCACAGATCTCCGTTCCTCGGGGATTCACTCCCTGTGTCTCCTCCTCACAGACACGCATGGCAGGGCTCTGCCCTCTATACTCTGTGTGAGGCTGACTGTGGTCACAGGGCCAGGACAGTTTTTTCTCATGACTTTTTATGGCAACAGAGTACCACAGCCTGGGTGGCTTACAACCACAGGAGTGAACTATCTCCCAGTTCTCGAGGCCAGAAGACTGAAAACAAGGGTGGGCAGGGCCGTACTCCTTCTGAAGGCCTCAGGGCTGAATCCTTCCTCACCTTTCCTGAACATTTGGTGGCCCCAGGAGCTCCTTGGCTTGTGGCCGCACAGCTCCTCACTCTACCTCCATCTTCACAGAGCCACGTCTGTGTGTGCCTGGGTGTCCTTTTCTGTGCCTTACAAGGACACTGTCATTGGATTTAGACCCACCCTAATCTTGTAGGATCTCATTTTGAGCTTTAACTTAATTATATCTGCAGAGACCCTCCTTCCAGATAAGGTCCCATTCTAACGTTCCACATAGATGTGAATTTTGGGGGGACAATATTCGACTCACTAGGTTTAGATGTTCTGGACCAGAAAATCACCCAGGAACCATGGAAATTTCAGAACTACCGGTACAATTTTGCAGTTTCTTGTATCCTACCATTTTGTTTATTTCTGCAAATTCCAATGGACCGGAGGGCATTCAGCACAGCCCAATACAGGTGAAGTCATAACAGAGAAAGATACACAGCCCAAGCTTTCTAGCCTCATCTTTCTGACTCTCCCATCTGACCCTCAAGGGAGTGAAGAAGACACTGACCAGGTGGGAAGACTTACCTGGACGCATCTCATCTCATGGCTCCTATCTCTTTCTGTGTTTGCTCTAAAAAGCTGTCCACCAACCAGGAAGCTCTTCCATGTTTGTTCAAGTCCCTTATACACACGGTCCATGGCTTTGACCAGTGGAGTAAGGCTTCCAAAGCCTGAGCTATAAGAAAAGATAGAGCCAAGGGCACCATCATGCACACTGGGTAGGCCCCTGTAGTGCTGGCTAGAGCACCAGTCAGTAGGAGCCACATTGCTGGCTCTCTCATGGTCCCTACTGCACTGCCCATTCCAGAGGCACAAGGGTGTGAAGGACTCAGGAGAGAGACTAAGTTCCACAGCCAGACAGAGTGGTTACCAAAAGAGTGGGCTACCAGATATCAAAGGACCAAAAAGAGACTACACAAAGTAGATGAGATGAGGCACTCAAATAATGGTGAAAAAGCTTAAGTAGCAGTCAGTTGTGAACCTGCTCTGAAATGCTATGTGCCACACTACAGAAATTGCGTCTTTTTTATCTGTAAACTAGGCTTAGGATCTGTAATGTTCACCAACGTCACTGCCCATAACAGGCACCCAGTGGCTCCTGACTGAATGAAGGAAGGCTAAGCTTTTACCGAATGCTGACTGTATGCCAGGCATAGAGTAAATTACCCGTTGGAAACAATATAGAATTGATTTCTAAACTGAATAAAAATTTATTTATTTAAGATTTAGTAAAAATTTATGTATTTAAAACTGCATTAAGAATTAAAAACTGTAAAGGGCATGCCTGTGAAGTAAGGGTGCAGGTTTCCCGAGGCCCCCCGGAAAAGCAGCCTCCCAGAGCACAGACTCGTGATGCCGGCCACTTGTTCATGGTCCCATGTCACCATTGCAGATTCTGCAATTCAGAGCCCATTCCTTAATTGCGCCATGCCTCAGTCTCTCCAGCTATGAAAGGAGGATAATATCAGTATCTACTTTAGGCACTTGGGAGCATTAAATGACTTCACCCATGTAAAGTGTTCAGAGCAGCATCTCCAATAGCGTCAGCTACTGTTGTTACACACGTGCTTAACTCTCTGTCATGTTCAAGTACTCGATTTTACACAGTGCAGAGTGCACAGAGGGAGCTCAGTAATATTCCCTGACCATTCGGTCAGTGAATGAGACCTGAGAGCAGAGGTCAGGATGGAGGAGGACAGGGACTTGTGTAGAGGCCTTTTCTGTTCCGATTCAGCTTCTGGGTTGGAATAAATGAAAGGAAGGCAATGGCCCTGTATGGACATCGCCATGGGGTGTAGCCAGGGCCCCAGCCATCCACAGGAGCAAGAAAGTTCCCTGAAGGCGGAGGCCACCTCTGGGCCATACCAGCCTCCTCCATTTTGCCCTACAGATTGGATCAGACCTCGGCATCTACCCAATCAGCCTCTGCCCCAGAAGGCTCTAGAAGAGGCTGGGCCTCCAGATCAGAGACGACCCACAGGCAGGGGAAGACCCTAAGGCCAATCTACCCTGGGCTGAAAATTCCCTTGAAGTGAGTACAATTATTAATACGATTTCATAGAAGCAGCAACTGCAGCTTAAAGAGCCCACTAACTTGCCCAAGTCCTCTCAGCTAGAAGCCGCTAAGTGGGGATATGAATTCTGTTGCTCTTCTCTTAACCCTCTACCTGACACCACCTCCCCTATGTTGCAATTTCCTTTTCTCTAAGAACAGAACTAGTCCCTAGCTCATAGTTACTGTGAAAATTAAATGTCACAATGTCTTCTGGGCCCACACACAGTAAGCCTGCAGGATAAACAGGAAGTGTCCAGCAAGTGTTGGCTCCCCTTCCCTGATCTCAGACACCCTCTGGAGGCACTCAGCTCTTACCCTGGAGATGATGAGCATTTTTAAGGACTTTCAATGATTCTGACTATGAAAAGATGGCTCTGTGACCTTGGG
The DNA here is from genome assembly GCF_027406575.1 of Nycticebus coucang. Classification (NCBI taxonomy): domain Eukaryota; kingdom Metazoa; phylum Chordata; class Mammalia; order Primates; family Lorisidae; genus Nycticebus; species Nycticebus coucang. The sequence goes on along the minus strand of NW_026515576.1, from coordinate 117,092 downwards.
AAAGTTCCTCCACCCACTAGGCCTGTTTTGTCCTTGATAGGATGTTGCTCTAATGTTTACCAGGAAGAGTAACGTGTGGATTAAAGGAGAGGAGGGAGGAAGGATGAGCCCATGTAAAGTGACCAGTGGACTGCTGGACCTGCTCAGGACCTGGGAGCTGCTCAGGACCTGGGAGCTTGACTCTGCTGCCTTCTCCACCTGTGACCGCGGCAAGGCAGGAAGAATTCTCTTCTGATTTAACTGAAGCAAGAGAATTAGAAGGATTATTTTCCACAGCAACTAAAAATGAGAGACTGTTGAAAGAACTTGGAAAGGGTGGTCCACAGAATAAAGTGTCGGTGTGAATCCAGCTAACTGGGCGCTGGCATCTGTTTGAAACCAGGGCTTCTCGGAGACGGAGACCGATCCAAGCCACTTCTATTTTTTGATGTTTCTTGTATGCTAAGAGAGAAAAGGGTTTAAAAAATACTAAAGTAGGGTTACATATATTGCAGCGTATCTAAAGTGTTACATTTAACGACCACACAAAAAATTGAACCTGGTGTAATTGGGCTAGTCATAGGGTAATTACTAGATTTATGTATTTAAAAAAATCTTAAATTCATAATGTACTGCAGGCGGTGTAAGCAGGTAATGGACACAAACTTTTTTCAAGCCCCATACGGTACGTACTTGGGTAAAATGCCACCAGCGCACGGTGCACTAGGAGCGAATGGGGCGGCCCTGGGCGCGCCCCGCCCCCACCCGTCCTGAACGCCAGCTACTGGGGGGGCGGGGACTAGGGGGAGTCCCACCTGGGCGACAGCTGCCCAGCAGCATTCGCACCGCCCAACTCAGACCGCGGAGAGGCTGGCCATCTCTGGTCCGACTCCCGGCGCCGCTCTGCCGCCACCTCTCCAGCCATGAAGATGCACTTCTGCATCCCGCTGTCCCAGCAGCTCCCCGACACGCTCGGGGGCGCTACGTGGTGCGCCTGGGGCCCGGGGCGGGCTGCGCAGGGCGGGGGCCGGTGGCAATGGTCAGCTGCTCCCCGCGCAAACCCGGGGCGGGGTGCCTGTGTGTTTGCAGCTGTACTCCGTGTACCTGGATGGCTTCCTCTTTTGCAAGGTGCGCTACAGCCAGCTGCATGGTTGGAATGAACAGGTGAGCGAGTTGGAGGCAGGTGGGGAAAAGTGTGCAAGGGCTTGGGTCGTGTGACTCTGGCAAGACTCTGGACCTTTCAGTGCCTCAGGCTTCTCATTTGTGAAATGGGTTGTAGCAAGAGTAAGTGTGAATTGCTTGCCATACAGCCCCACAAATACTTGAAGACTTGTGGCTCCTAATTATTTACAGCTGTGAGATGTGGGCCCCGGCAGGGCACTGGGGTTCTGGTGGACTCCATTTAAGTGCCCTCTGTTCCCCAGGACAATGCCCCTTCCCCTTCAAAATTAAGCAAGCGGAGTCTAGACCAACGTATAGAGTTTTAGGAAGCTTATGCAGGGATATTTAATTTCCTCTCTGGTCTAGGTTGGTGGCTCACACCTGTAATCCCAGCACTTTAGAAGGCCGAGACAGGAGGATCACTTGAGGCCAAGAGTTCTAGACCAGCTTGGGCAACTTGTGAGATCCTCATATCTACAAAGAATAATTGAAAAAAATAGTTAGGCATGATGGTGATGTGACTGTAGTCCTAGCTACTGGGGAGGCCGAAGCAGGATGATTGCTTGAGTCTGGGAGTTGGAAGCTGCAGTGAGCCACATTAACACCAGTGTACTCCAGTCTGGGCGACAGAATGAGACTCTGTCTCAATTCAAAGGAAAAAAAAAAGAAAAGATAATCTCCTTTTCTCTACAGTTTCTTAAGCTTACCCTTTAAAAAGGTGTGTCTCCATTTTTGTTTTTAAATGGCCTTATTCACAAGCTGTAAGTATTGGCAGGCTGGGAACCCAGGAAACAGATGACTTATCAAGTTAGAAGGCCATTTCCTACCTTAATTACTCACCCTGATATCTGGACAGTACTTTCTCTGAGAGGCAGACTGATTTATTAGTCCATTCTAATAGGTTTTATTGTTCTTATACTCTTATAAGTCATAAGTCTTCAAAATGAATCAGAGGAGTGAATGGAAGTTTGAAAATAAACTTTACCCTCCTTCCCCTGCTCTATGAATTTTTCTTTCAGTTTTAGATTCTGAGGAACACATACCTAAAGTTAAAAAGAAAAGTGTACAGAAGACAGAAAAAAAACTTGCCCAGAGGCAACAGCTATTAGCATTCTGCAGGAGAATCTTTTCAGACAGTCTGCGGGCTTCTAGTGAGCGGGCACACCAGTTTACTTAGACCTGTCTTCTTGTTGATGGGCAGCTCAGTTTGATTTTTCTGCTACTAAAATGGTCACTACAGAGAGCCTTCTTGCTTATACACCATGGTACATTGGAAAAGTCCTTTTTTTTTTTTTGAGATGGTCTCACTTTGTCACCCTTGGTAGAGAGCTGTGGCGTCACAGCTCACAGCAATCTCAAAAATTCCTGGGCTTAAGCGATTCTCTTGCCTCAGCCTCCCAAGTAGCTGGGACTGCAGGTGCCCACCACAAAGCCTGGCTATTTTTAGAGACGAAGTCTCACTTTGGCTCAGGCTGGTCTTGAACCTGTGAGCTTAGGCACTCCTCCTGCCTTGGCCTCCCAAGTGCTGGGATTACAGGCGTGAGCCACCACACCTGGTGAAAAGTCCATTTTAAAGGTATGATTAAGTATCTTTGGTATCCACAAGAAAGCAGTTGCAATGTAGTTATTAGTTAATTTGAGTGGTCATCTTTGTATTAGTAGTGCCTGCAACACAGTATAGAATGTAGAGAGGCAGAGGCATGGACTCAGACTTCTGAAAGGTGAGACGCTACTTGCAAGTAAGTAGGAGGAGTGAGTAAGTGGGGATTTATGAGGAATATAGAGACAGGTGGAGGGGAATCTGAAAGGGAGAGAAAAGAGGCTGTTTTAGGCATTTGGAGGCAGAAGTTATGGTACCATCTCCCACGCTCTTCTGTCCTGCAGTGTGATGTGGGAAAAGGGAGGTAACCATCTCCAGGAGCAAATCAGGAGGCAGCAGAGCGCTGGGACAGATCCACTGGCTGAATGCCTCACCTCTCCCTCTGCCCAATTTTCTCAGTAGAAGTAAGAAGCAAGTAGGTCGTTATGGATGTCAATCTCCCAGAATGCTTGTGAAGACCAAGGACCAGTTTCTCTCAGAGCCTGGCGCATTAAACACTCTCAGTAAACATTAGCTGACTCAGAGGCTTCAGGAATCCCTGAATTTGGCCCTCCTTAACCAACAGACTCAGAGAAATGCTTAATTTCAGGAAAACAAACTAATCAAACCCTAACAGGTCCAGAATCAGAGACATGAATTGTGTAAACTTTTATTCTTCATCTTCTATTTGAGAAGTCATGAATAAGAAACTTTTTTAGTCACAACAGGGGCCCTTAAATACTGAATTGCTACAGCTTAGAGCCCCCAGTGGGGCAGGCAATAGATTTTATTTTTTTATTTTTTTTTATTAAATCATAACTGTATACATTGATATGATCATGGGGCATCATACACTCGCTTCATAGACCATTTGACACATTTTTATCACAATGGTTAACATAGCCTTTCCGGCGTTATCTCAGTTACTGTAAAAAAAACATTTACATTCCATCTTAGGATTTAAAAAAAATGGAAGTGTTCATTAAAATCTATTAATGAAATCTAATTAAATCTATAGATTTTAATGAACACTTCCATTTTTTTTAAATCCTAAGATGGAGATTTCTTTTTTTTTTTTTTTTGTTTTTTGTAGAGACAGAGTCTCACCCTATGGCCCTCAGTAGAGTGCCGTGGCCTCACACAGCTCACAGCAACCTCCAACTTCTGGGCTTAAGCGATTCTCTTGCCTCAGCCTCCCGAGTAGCTGGGACTACAGGCGCCCGCCACAACGCCCGGCTATTTTTTTTTTGGTTGCAGTTTGGCCGGGGCCGGGCTTGAACCCGCCACCCTCGGTATATGGGGCCGGCGCCTTACCGACTGAGCCACAGGAGCCGCCCAGATGGAGATTTCTTTATCCAGTTTCCAATTTCGTTACACTTTATGTTTATCATTTCCCCCTTTTCATATGAACTACTACATTTTTAAAGAAACGATTTAGATCTTAGATGGTTATTGATCTTCTTAATTTTAAACATTAACTAGCGAGCAGTTACCATGTGCTGAGATTGGTGCCAAACACTTTACAGGTAATAGCTTCATTTTTATAAGCATCTTGAGCTGGGATTATAATTAGTCCCATTTAACAGATGAAGAAACTGAAACACAATTTTTCTGAAGTCATAGAGTTAGTGTTGTGGTCAGGATTTGATTTCCAAGACTTACATTGTGTGGTTTCTTTCTAAAGTTGACAAAATAAATTGTGTCATTGAAATAATGAGTCAAATGACTGAGTTCTAAACTAACATGTTTGTACTATATTTTGGAATAATGTAATAAAAGTTCCCAATTTTAGGGGTTCAGTATGATTAATTTTAGTAAATGTATGCGATTACCACCATCATGATCAACATTTTAAAAAGTTCTCTCACTCTAAAAGTCTCCCTTATCAGGACCTGGAGCAGCGGCTCATACCTGTAATCCTAGCACTCTGAGAAGCTGCAGCAGGTGGATTGCCTGAGCTCAGGAGTTCAAGACCAGCCTGAGCCAGAGTGAGACCCCCATCTCTAAAAATAGCCCGGCACTTTGGCAGGCACCTGTAGTCCCAGCTACTCAGGAGGTTGAGGCAAAAGAATCAGTTGAGCCCAAGAGTTTGAGGTTACTGTGAGCTATGACGAGCACTCTTCTGAGAGCAAGAGTAAGACTGAGTCTCAAAAAAAAAAAAAAGTATAAAAGTCTCCTTGTCATCTTTGCTCTTGATCCCTCCAGCCACCCTTGGTCCCAGGCAACTAGTATCTACTTTCTGTTATGACAGTTTCAGGCACAGGATTTTGTTCAAGCTGCCCAGCCCATTTTATAGATACAGAATCTGAGCAAAGCTGCAAGTTAAATCTGAATTTCAGATTTTCCACTGGTATAAACTATTTATAATGTGCTAAACAGTTTATAGTATAAGTATGTTCCATGTACTATTGGGGCATCCTGTATTTTGTCTGGCTACCCTAAGTCTGAGACTTAAAGATTGGCTGACCTTTCCTAGCCTCTTCTCAACTAGTTTTTATTCTTCCTATTCAATAGAGGGCATGAAATGGCTAAGAATTCTTTTTTTTTTTCTGTTCAGACACATTTTTTAATAGGGAAAATAGATGTAATGGGCTTAAAAGCAATCAGATGCTGAAACTGAACAGGAGGGTGAGAACTGTGTCACTTGTCACCATGGCTAACAATGCAATGGAAAAAAAAACAGTAACTAAGTACAAAAATAGCCTGGAGCTCCCAGAGAGAGTTGCCTACTTCCAGACAGGTGTGCATGGTGGGTGCCCCCTGCAGATAGTGTGAGGTCAGTTCCAGGTCACTGAGGGAGATGGGAGACCTGAAACAGGGGATGAGGGGATGTGGGTTCCGGAGGAGAGCTGCTGGAGCCAGAGTCCGGAGGCCTCACTCCAGGTTGGCCTCCACCTGCTCAGAGCACTGCAACTTGTTATGCTCTCATTGGCAAATGGCATTGGCATACTCCACCACTAGCTTATCCATCCACGTCAGGGGCTCGGGGAACAGCACAGCACCCTCAAAGAAGCCCACGTGGCCCCCATGTAGAGGCAGCACAAACATGACATTCTCCCATTTCTCTGAAAGAGATTTGGGGATAGTTAGAAGACCTTCATGCACCAAAGGGTTCTCAGCTGCATTAACCAGCATGAGAGGCACATACATCGTGTGCAGGGATCTCATGCAGCTTTCTTCCTCCTAATGTGCCTCCAGGGAGTTGTAGCCATGAAACTTCCTCATCACGTTGTTGTCAATTTGCATCAGGGATGTTGCTGTGTAGAGTTGGCTCAAGTCTGTGTCCTCCAAGCACTGGGGTTTCTTAACTTGGTCTCCAAAAAGAGCTTGCGGCATACTCAAAAGACACTTCCAATCTGTCAAGAATTACATGATGAACCTTTTAGAGTAATCAGTAGCAAGACCAGGCCCTTCAACAAAACAAATATTCCTTGGGAGTTCTTTTGACTCAACAGGTGCAGGAAGGTAAACCGAGGACGTGAGGCTAAGAATTCTTCACCCGATTTAGTACAAAGCACTGTACAAAAATAATAATAACAAGGCTGTGTGTGTTTGGTGAGTATAAGTTTATCTCCTGGGAAGGTCTGCATCCTTATAGAGTGGTTTTCATCCTATAGAATTAGCTGATTTATTCATTTACTTAAATGTTTACTGAGTTTCTGTTATATGCCATGTACTCTGTTAAATTAGGTGCAGACAGTGACTTTGAGGTTTGGCTTTAGGAATCAGATTTATACTTGGTTGGGTAACTCTGAGGTTGAGGAGCAGCCCCTGGTGCAGATAAGGTAGCCCCTGGTCCACATCAGGGTATGTGGAGAGCTAATGCACAAAGACTGGACCTGGGAAAGAGATGGCATGTCTGTGTGAGCTCAACTGTCCCCCATGGAGATTCTCTTTTGATGGGGTCAAACTTGTGGAGTTGATGGTTGACTTTTGGCTGACTTAACTACTCCGTTTACTGTTTGTTTATTTTCCCTCTTAGACCAGTATCAGAGAAGGGCGGGAAGAGATGCCTTGAGAAGTCAGGTCAGGTTGTAAAACCTGCTGGGAAGGTTTGCTCTGTGATAGATGTTAGAACCTTGCTCCTTGTTGCCTCTTCCCCGACTCTTGGCCTCAGCTCTGCATCAAGATGCTCTCCTGCAGATGGAGAAGACAGGCAGCCTGTTGACTCAAGGCTGCTGTGATTAGCACCAATTTGAGAGCATCTGTGACATTTATGAACACATGCCAAAGAAGATAACTGCCTTTTAAAGATCATTTAATCAGTTAATCAAGAGATAATTGCATGCAAGAAGACAACTTTCTGTTTCTATTTAATAGAATTAGTAGAGATGGGGGTGCATAAATCCCAGGTTGTTTGAGCAGCTCTGCCTGGGTTGATACTCCACCTGAGATGTCTTTGGACATCTGTCATAGCAGAAAAATGTCTTTGAATTTAAAAGAAACCAAATTGTTGCTGTAATATTTTATACTAGGAGAGGTTGCAAGTTTAGATGGTTACAGATATTACAAGTAATTTATTACTTCTTTTTTCCAAAATCAATTTTAGGTCATGATTTTCTTTTTCTTATTTTTTAAAATTTGTTTTAGAAATCTTTTTTAGATCATGAAGTTGGGCAAATAACTTAAGTGAGGTGAGGGATAGTGGGGTGTGGTGGAATAGTTTTAACAAATTGTTGCTTGAGGGAGTGTGACCCATTCATTTAAGATGTTTGGATTTTTAAAAATAAGCCAGAACATCAGGGTTTTTTTTTTAATAAACTATTTTTTGGAGAAGTTTTGGTTTACAAAAAAGATAGTACAGAGTTCCCACACAGTCCACATCCTATTCCTTCTATTATTAAGATTTTCCATTAGGGCCCTGTGCTATGGCTCATACCTATAATCCTAGCACTCTGGGAGGCTGAGGCAGATGAATTGCTTGAGCTCATGAGTTCAAGGCCAGCCTAAGAGTCAGACCCCATTGTACTTAAAATGAAAATGAAAAACTGAGGCAAGAGGATCTCTTGAGCCCAAGAGTTTGAAGTTGCTATGAGCTATGATGCCATAGCACTCTACCAAGGGTGACAAAGTGAGACTCTGTCTCAAAAAAAAAAAAAAAAAAAAAGATTTTCTATTAGTATGGTACATTTGTTACAGTCAATGAACCAGAGATACCTGCATTTATTATCAAAAATTTGGGTAGGGAGATGGGAATCTTGCTGTGTTGCCCAGGCTGGTCTCCAAATCCTGGCCTCAAGAAATCTCCTGCCTCAACATACATAGCCACCACACTCAACCTCAGATGTGATACATTATCACGGTGGTGATACATTATTATTATTACTGTTATATTAACTACAGTTCATAGTTTATTCAGACTTCCTTTGTTTTTTGTTTGTTTGTTTGTTTTGTTTTCTTTTGTTTTGTAGAGACAGAGTCTTACTTTACCGCCCTTGGTAGAGTGCCATGATGTCACAGGACTCACAGCAACCTCCAGCTCTTGGGCTCACACTATTCTCCTGCCTCAGCCTCCCAAGCAGCTGGGACTACAAGCGCCCGCCACAACGCCCGGCTATTTTTTTTTGTTGTTTTTTGGCTGGGGCTGGGTTTGAACCCGCCACCCTCGGTGTATGGGGCCAACGCCCTACTCATTGAGCTACAGGTGCCTAATGTCTTATTTCTGTTCCAGGATCCCAGCCAGGGTACAACATGACATTTAGTCATCCCATCCCCTTAAGTTCTTGTTGACAGTTTCTTAGCCTTTTCTTATTTTTAATGACCTTGATAGTTTTGAGAAGTACTCGTCAGATATTTTGTAAGCTATCCTTCTGTTAGAATTTGTCTTATGTTTTTCACATGATTGGACAGGAATGATAGGATTTGGGAATGAAGACCCCAGAGACAAAGTGCCATTCTACTCACCATATCAAGGGTACCTGCTATCAACCTGACTTATCCCTCTAGATCTCCACCCCCATCACCTGGCTGAAGTAGTGTTTGTCACATTTCTTTACTCTAAAGTGATTTTTTTCCTCCCTTCCATAGCGCCCTCTTTGGAAGGAAGTCTCTATGTGCAGCCCAGTCTTAAGGACTGAGGATTTATGGCCCCCTTCTGAGGAAAAAGCATCTGCATAAATTATCTGGTATTCTTCTGCACAGGAGATGTGTCTATTCTTTCCTACTTATCTTTCAGTAATTGTATCTGTAAGGACTCCTGGGTATTTGCCTTATACTTTGGGTTATACATTTTTGGTTTTTGTTTAGTTTTTGAGACAGTCTCACTCTTGCCCTGGGTAGAGTGCCATGGCATCATATCTCACAGCAACCTCAGTCTCTTGGGGCTCAAGCAGTCCTCTTGCCTCAGCCTCCCAAGTGGCTGGGACTACAGGCACCCACCGCAATGCCCAGCTAGTTTTGCTACTTTTAGTAGACGTGGGGGTCTCACTCTTGCTCAGGCTGATCTCGAATTCATGAGTTCAACCAATCCACCGGCCTCAGCCTCCCAGAGTGCTGGGATTACAGGTGTGAGCCACGGTGCCTGGCCTGGGTTACTTTCTGGAGCTACAAGATGCTCCAGGCTCATCTTGGGTATCTCCTGCTTGAGTGCCAGAGTCCACCACTGCCCCACAGATCCCTGGTTGCTTCTCTTGGAGAATGGTATTAAAAACAGGGATCTGAACCCTAAGTATGCTCGTTACTACTGCAGCGACAGAGCAAGGAAATACATGTGTGTGTACTACCCATATATACAGGCGTATTGATAAATATTTCTATATGTAACCATCTGTGTCTACATTAAGGTAAACATGAAGTTGTATTAATGTATCTTACGCTAATGCATTGCTACTGGGTCTTCCCAGTAACTACAACAGTGAGAAACCTGACTTCCACTGTCTGCCATTCATTTACTTAATTGTTCGATTCTGTATGTAGACGCAGGAGAGTCAGAATGGCTAACTCTCATGGGAAACAACTTTATCAACTAGACTGTGGTGGTTATACCTTTAGTTTGACAGGCCCCATTCATTTCCAAAGTTACTTAAGGTCAGTATTTTTTCCTCATGACTGTCAAGGATGTGGTTTCATATATTTTTAGTATAGTTTTATAACATTCTGCATTCTTTCCTGGGATTCCCCTAGTCTCCTAAATGATTTTTTTAAAATACACGTGTTTGCATATAGTAAGCTTCTATTGTAAAGTTCAGTGGATTTTGACTAACGCACAGTGTCGTGGATCCACAATGGTAGTATAATATGGAATAGTTTTATTGCCCTAAGAAATTTTGTGTGATTCCCCTATTCAGTAAAATCTTGGTGGCTATTGATCTTTATATAAGTGTCTATACTTTTTCCTTTTCCAGAATGTCATATAATTCAAATCATACAGTATGTAGCTTTTGCAGACTGGCTCTGTCACTCAGCAATACGCATTTAAGGTTCATTTGTGTCTTTCTATGGTTTGGTAGTTCATTGCCTTTTATTGCTGAATAATACTCCATTGTACGGATACATCACAGTTTGTTTATCCACCCACATATGGAAGGAGATATTTGTTGCTTTCAGTTTTGGGGGATTAGGAATAAAGCTGCTATGAATTTTCTTTCACTTTTTTTTTTTCATTTTTACCATTTCTATCAATCCTGGCCTAACTGCTATGAACTTTCACATGCAGGTTTTTGTGTGAACATATTTTTCAGATCAGTTGGGTAAATACTTATGGCTGTATTCTATAGTAAGATTATGGTTAGCTTTATAAGAAATTGTCAAGCTGACGTCCAAAATGGGTGAACTGTTTTGTACTCCCTATAAGACATAATTAAAAATTTTTTAAATCACAAAAATAAGTGTTGGCATCACATTCAAATTCTCTAAAAATCAAACAAATGATAGCCACATAAAAAGCATCAGGGGGCTGTATTTTGCCCAAAGACAGGCAGTTAATAAACTTTCTGGACATGAGACTAGTACTGTCCAATAGGACTTTCTGTGCTGTGGGAAATGCTCTATCTTGCTTTGTCCAATTTGATACCAACTGCAACATTTCATGCGATTACTGAACATTTGAAACATGGCTTGTAAGACTGAAGCATTAAATTTTAAATTTTTATTTTAATTAATTTTTTTTGGTTGTTGCAGTTTGGCCCGGGCCGGGCTTAAATCTGCCACCCTCAGTATATGGGGCCAGCACCCTACTCACTGAGGCACAGGTGCTGCCCTTTTATTTTAATTAAGTTTAAATTTACTCACTGGTGTCTATTGGCCACCATATCACATGGCACAGTTCTAGGTTATCATAAGGATTTGGGCTTTTACTAGAGCGAGATGGGAAGCCGTGGAGCCTTAAATTATCTGACTTAAGGTTTTTTTGTTTTGTTTTGTTTTCTTCAAGTATTGTCTTAGAGGCTGTGTTAGGATTAGACTGAAGGAGCCATGGTGGAAGCAGAGAGACTTGTTGGAAGGTCGTGGCAATAATCTAGAAAAGAGATGGCAGTGGCTTGGCCTGGGATACTGGTGGTAGGGGTGGAGAGGTGGTAGCTCCTAGATGTCCTTTAAAGTGAGAGCCCATGCAAGGTAAGTATTCGCCAAATATTTACTGTATTTGTGACCAAGACCGTGGAATTTTTTTTTTTTTTTGATAGAGAGTCTCACTCTGTCACCTTCAGTAGAATGCTGTGGTGTCATAGCTCACAGCAACCTCAAACTCTTGGGCTCAAGTGTTCCTCTAGCTTCACCCTCTGGGGTAGCTGGGACTACAGGTGCCCACCACAACACCTGGCTATTTTTAGAGACAGGATCTCACTCTTTCTCAGGCTGGTCTGGAACTCCTGAAGCTCAAGCAGTCCACCCACCTTGGCTTCCCCACCTTCTCATTCCAGGCGTGAGCCACCCCGCCCAGCCTTTAAAGACCATGATTAAAATTCTTGTCTGTTTGCAGCCTCATCTCTCTTAAACCTGCTTCATTTTCTTTAACCCCTGACTATAGTATTATAATAAGAGTTCAGCCTTCTTGCTCAGAAGGTACCATGTTAAAAACCTGACTAGGTTTCTGAGTTTCTTTTTTCTTATTTTAAAGAACATAATGCTACTACCTTCACGCTGCCACTGCAACTGCAAGGAAGACATTGCAAAAAGAAGAGTTTTGGTTCTTACTTTAAAAATTGTTTTTCTTTGCATCTACTGTTAAAGTTTCATAAAAATAATTACCAGTATGATCATGGGTCATGTATGGTTGGGTGGGAGGGAAGGGCTGGACTGGGTTTTAGGGATCGTACGTCAATAGGAATTCCATCACTAGCAGTGTCCAATAGAAATATAATGTGAACCATCTATGTAATTTAAAATTTTCTAGTAGTCACGTTAAAAAGAGTAAAAAGAAACAGATGGAGGCTGGGCATGGTGGCTTGTGCCTATCATTATCACTCATGCTATCACTCTCGGAGGCTGAGGGTAAGGATTGCTTAAAGCCAGAAGTTTGAGACCAGTCTGAGCAAGAGTGAGACCCTGTATCCACAAAAAAAAAAAAGAAAAGAAAAATTAGCTGGGCATAGTGGCAGGCACCTGTTTTCCCACCTACTTGGGAGGCTGAGGCAGGAGGATTGCGTAAGCCCAGGAGTTTGAGGATGCTGTGGGTTCATTACGCCACTGCCCTCTAGCACTCTAGCACAGGCAACAGAGAAAGATTCTGTCTTTAAAAAAAAAATAGAGGAAGGAATGAGGATTAATTTTAGTTTATTTTATTTGATACAATATATCCAAAATATGATATTATTTAAACATGTAAATGATATAAAAATTATCAGTGCGATAAGATGATTCACATTCTAATTTCTTTGAAATTTAAACTGGATCGCTTCTCAGCCTTTTGGCTAAGGTCAAGTGTAATATCTGTTCTTATCAGTTTAATATCTGATACATCCTCTATCTGAGGATAATGTATTAAATGGAGTTTTGGAGCAGGGAGTTGGAATAGAAGCTTCCTCCATCCACTCCACAAATTGACCCGGTATTGCAGGAACAGTCCTCCCCAACTTTTTCATACGGCTGAGTGTAGTGGCTCACACCTGTAATCCTAGCATTCTGGGAGGCCGAGGCAGGTGTATTTCTTGAGCTCAGGAGTTCAAGACCAGCCTGAGCAAGAGTGAGACCTTGTCCCTACTAAAAATAGAAAAAACTAGCCAGGTGTTGTGGTAGGTGCCTGTAGCTACTCAGGGGTCTGAGGCAAGAGGATTACTTGAGCCCAGGAGTTTGAGGTTGCTGTGAGGTATGATGATGCCATGGCACTCTACCCAGGGCCAAAAAAAAAAAAACAAAACAAACCACTAGAGTGCAGTTTATGCTTACAGCTCGTCTCAATTCAGACTAGTCACATTTCATGTGCTTAGAAGCCACAGGTCACTAAAGGCCACCACGTTAAATAGCAGAGCTGTCAACATTTGTCAAGTTCATATTTGGTGGAGGAATTAAGTTCCTAATTTTCACCATTGATATCAGATATTTGTGAAATAAGAAAATAGTGTGTGATATGAGTGCATAATATTATAAAACAGATGAAAAATAAAAATGCATCCCCATTCTACTACCAAACTTAGACTGGAGTTTTCAGTCTGTGATAAGTCTAGAAACATCTCCAGAACTGAGAGATGCTGAGATAAATTTCTTATTAATGAATATATATATATATTTATCTCAGTATATATATATACTGAGATATTCCTTTGATAAGGAATTTATATATATATTTATCTCAGTATATACTTCCTTATCAAATTATAAATTAAATTTATAAATTCCTTATCAAATTATAAATTAAATTTATTTAATAAATTTAAATTTAAATTTAATTTAAATTTATTTATATAAATTTATTATATAAATTATAAATTCCTTATCAAATTATAGGCTGGGCTCATGCCCGTAATCCTAGCACTCTGGGAGGCCGAGGTGGGTGGATTTCCCAAGCTCATGGGTTCAGACTAGCCTGAGCAAGACGCAAGACCCCATCTCTAAAAATAGCTGGATGTTTTGGCAGGTGCCTATAGTCTCAGCTACTCAGGAGGCTGAGGCAAGGGGATCGTTTGAGCCCAAGAATTTGAGGTTTCTGTGAGCTATGATGCCAGGGCATTCTACCAAGGGGGACAAAGTGAGATTCTGTCTCAAAAAAAAAAAAAAAAAGAAAGAAAATCAAATTATCCTCTTTTTCTCCTTTTGGCTACCAAAAAGGATTAAATAAGGTCAGCTAGGATAAGACTTGTCCTAAAAAGAGACTTTAGTAGCTCATCAACCTTGAATTGGAGGCTCACTTGTCTTAACTATGTGCTTTCTGGATCTTTCAGCTGAGGAGGGTCTTTGGAAATTGTTTGCCACTCTTTCCACCAAAATATTATCTGGCAATGACCACATCCATGGCTGATGAGAGGAGGGACCAGCTGGAACAATATTTGCAAAATTGTATGTATTTGGATTTTTTAACATTTATTGTATTATAGGTTACACAAAATTCCCCTGCTTAAAGTGTGCAAATCAATGTTTTTTACTACAATTATCTAATTTTGCAGTCATCACCATAATCTAGTTTTAGATATTGCCATCACCCCATAAAGAAACCTTAAACCCATTAACAGTCACTCCCTATTCCCCTCCCCCACTAGGCCCTGGGAACCACTACTCTAATTTTTATCTCTAGAGATTTGCCTGTTCTGGACATTTGATACATGTGGAATCAAATAGGTGTTCGTCGTATTTGGTTTTAAAAAATGCTTTGTTTAGGGGTGCTGTTTTGGCTTTGACTATGGAAGAGGAAGAAATGCTATCTGAATCAAGAATGAACAAAGGGATAAGTTGAATTGTTTATAGGGAAGCTCCTGTTATAAGAAAGATCTATCAGAGATCTTTATTAGCAGGGCCAGAGACGGGACTGCCATCTCAGTGCTTTCAGGAAGCCAGGCTAGGGCACCAAGGAGACTCAGCAGTCTGCTATAGCCACCGCCAGGCTCACAGTGCAACAGCCTCATGACAGCCCGGGTCTGAAAACACTGTCACAGCAAAACTATGGTTGGCCACATTCAGCTCTCAGAGAAAAGAGGGTATTGAAGGGAAATAGCAAAACTGACAATTAAATACTGAAATTTTTTAAATTAGAAAAGTCTAAACACATATTTTAGAAAATATAAATCATGCAAAAGAATATACAATGAAAAGTAGTTTCCCTTCCACTCTGGCCCCCAGGTGACTTGTGTGTTCCCCAGAAATGATCCATGTGCACACTTGTTTGCATGAGGGTCCCTTTGTGTTCAACACAAATTAAAGTTTACATATTTTTCTATACCTGATTTTTTAAGAACTTTTTATTCTGGAAGTTTGATTTGTAGAAAAGTTTCAAACATTATGAAAAGAATATTTGTTTGTTTGTTTTGTTTGTTTGTTTGTTTTGAGACAGAGCCTCAAGCTGTTGCTCCGGGTCAAGTGCTGTGGCATCACAGCTCACAGCAACCTCCAACTCCTGGGCTCAAGCAATTATTTTGCCTCAGCCTCCCAAGTAGCTGGGACTACAGGCGCCCACCACAACGCCCAGCTATTTTTTGGTTGCAGCCGTCATTGTTGTTCGGCGGGCCCGGGCTGGATTCAAACCTGCCAGCTCAGGTGTACGTGGGTTGCGCCTTAGCTGCTTGAGCCACAGGCGCTGAGCCATGAAAAGAATATTTGTATGCTTGTCACTCATATTTCCCAAATGTTAACATTTTACATCTGCACTACCACTCTCTTTCTTATGTGTATGTATATATTATGACTCTCTCTCTCTCTCTCTCTCTCTATATATATATATATATATATATATAATTTTTTGGAAACACTTGAGAATTACGAGCCTAGGCCATTTTATCCTTAAACATTTCTGTGTGTATTTCCTAAGATTCAGGACACTCTCTTATATAACCATAATGTAGTTATCAAAATCAGGAAATCAATAATGTTATCTAGAGCCCATATTTAAACTTTGTCAACTATCACACTAATGTCTTTCATAGCTAAAGAAAAAAGTTTTTCTGGCTCAGTGCCTGTAGCTCAGTGGTTAGGGTGCTGGCCACATACATCGGAGCTGGCTGGTTTGAACCCTGCCTGGGCCTGCTAAACAACAATGACAACTACAACAACAACAACAAACTAGCCAGGCATTGTGGCGGACACCTGTAGTCCCAGCTCCTTGGGAGGCAGAGGCAGGAGAATCCCTTGAGCCCAGGAGTTGGAGGTTGCTGTGAGCTGTGATACCATAGCACTCTATCCAAGGCGACAGCTTGAGGATCTGTCTCAAAAAAAAAAAATATATATATATATATATATATCTTAGAGCTCATTCTATGTCAGCAACTATAGATTTATCTCATTTTATTATAGCTGCATTTTTTTCAAGCACAGTAGGTGAAAATTCTAGAAGCCATCTATTTCCCATTTGTTTCTAATAATGGAAACCGGTGTGGGATAAACAGTAATGGCGGAGGCTGTGGCTCCGGGAACAACAGCCACAACATCAGGAGCAGGAGCGGCAGCGGCGGTGGTGGCAGCGGCCTCCCCCGCCCCTCTCCCCACAGTCGCCGCCCAGTCCCCAGGGGCGGGAGGAGGAGGAGGCGGCAGCGGCAGCGACGGCAGCGACGGCAGCGGCAGCGGCTGGACTAAACAGGTCACCTGCAGGTATTTTATGCATGGGGTTTGTAAAGAAGGAGATAACTGTCGCTACTCTCATGACCTCTCTGACAGTCCATATGGTGTAGTGTGCAAGTATTACCAGCGAGGGTACTGTATTTATGGAGACCGCTGCAGATATGAACATAGCAAGCCATTGAAACAGGAAGAAGCAACTGCTACAGACCTAACTGCAAAGTCATCTGTTGCTGCTTCCTCAAGTCTCTCATCAGTTGGACCACTTGTTGAAATGAATACCGGTGAAGCTGAGTCAAGAAATTCAAACTTTAAAAGTGTAGGAGCTGGTCCAGAGGACTGGGTGAATGCTATTGAGTTTGTTCCTGGACAACCCTACTGTGGGCGTACTGCGCCTTCCTGCACTGAAGCACCCCTGCAGGGCTCAGTAACCAAGGAAGAATCAGAGAAAGAGCAAACCGCCGTGGAAACAAAGAAGCAGCTTTGCCCTTATGCTGCCGTGGGAGAGTGCCGATATGGGGAAAACTGTGTATATCTCCACGGAACTCATGTGATATGTGTGGGCTGCAGGTCCTACATCCAATGGATGCTGCCCAGAGATCGCAACACAGAAAATCTTGCATTGAGGCCCATGAGAAGGACATGGAGCTCTCGTTTGCTGTGCAGCGCAGCAAGGACATGGTGTGTGGGATCTGCATGGAGGTGGTGTAGGAGAAAGCCAACCCCAGTGAGCTCCGCTTCGGGATCCTCTCTAACTGCAACCACACCTACTGTCTCAAGTGCATTCGCAAGTGGAGGAGTGCTAAGCAATTTGAGAGCAAGATCATAAAGTCCTGCCCAGAATGCCGGATCACATCTAACTTTGTCATTCCGAGTGAGTACTGGGTGGAGGAGAAAGAAGAGAAGCAGAAACTCATTCAGAAATACAAGGAGGCAATGAGCAACAAGGCGTGCAGGTATTTTGATGAAGGACGTGGGAGCTGCCCATTTGGAGGGAACTGTTTTTACAAGCATACATACCCTGATGGCCGTAGAGAGGAGCCACAGAGACAGAAAGTGGGAACATCAAGCAGATACCGGGCCCAACGAAGGAACCACTTCTGGGAGCTCATTGAGGAAAGAGAGAACAGCAGTCCCTTTGACAACGATGAAGAGGTGGTCACCTTTGAGCTGGGCGAGATGTTGCTTATGCTTTTGGCTGCAGGTGGGGACGATGAACTGACAGACTCTGAAGATGAGTGGGACTTATTTCATGATGAGCTGGAAGATTTTTATGACTTGGATCTATAGCAACCTTGCTTGGTGCGTGGACTGGTCTGCTGAGCCCCAGACAGTAGCTGTCCCCTGTGCTGGCGTGGCAGTGCCTGTGTTTCTCTGCTAGGCAGGCCTATCAACTCCAGGTGCTGTCCTAATAATTTTTACCCAGAGCCTGTCTTCTCAATCCCTCACCTTTCCCCCAACGAGTGTGTTGTTTTCTCTGTTTAAAAAAGTTACAAAAATAAATCTTAAAGTTAGAAAAAAAAATAATGGAAACCATACCTCTTTTTTTTTTTTTGTATTTTATTGTTGGGGATTCATTGAGGGTACAATAAATCAGGTTACACTGATTGCATTTGTTAGGTGAAGTCCGTCTTGCAATCGTGTCTTGCCCCCAAAAGGTGTGGCATGCACCAAGGCCCCACCCCCTCCCTCCTTCCCTCTCTCTGCTCTTCCTTTCCCCACCCCTTTCTCTCTTGAAACCATACCTCTTTTTAGACATGTTGAATAAGCTCGTTCAAGTTCAAAATGTAATCCCTTTTAAATTTTCATTGTCTCTTGGTTTGTTTTCTCATGTCTTAGCAAAATAGTCCTTTAAGACCTGTCCTTTTTAACAAATGATCACAGAGCTTAAGGGATTACTTTTCCAGGCCTGGTCTTTATCTGTACCATCAGGATGTCTTGTGTACCCTCCTTGACAAGGTCAGGTAAGGAGACCGTTTTGCTTAGCATCATGACTGAGAGCATGGCCATGTAGCTTCGCATCATGATTGAGAGTCATGACCCTTACACCTTGGGTCAAATCCCACTGTTACTCCTCACTGGCCTGTGTTACTCCTGTTAAGATACTTAACCTGCTTTGAGCTTCAGTTTCTTTCGGTAAAATATTTCCCTCAGGTTTGTCATGGAGATTAAATGAGCTAAAATACACGAAGTGCTTAGCCTAGTACCTGGAACTTAATAGTCACACAGTAAACACTAGTTGGGTGAATACTTTCTGCCACAGTTTTCTCCATCCCCAAGAATCCATGCTAATGGATATATAAAGTTAGTTTTCCCTGTGACATATATGGCAGAAAATAAAGCAAAGGCTTTCCCTCACCCTGAAATCTGAAATTACCCTGTGGAAAGAGGGTATGCCTTTTAGGAAGAGTTTCTCATGTTCAGACACTCTCTGTCTTAGTTTATTTTGAAAACGTGGCATTGTTTGGGAAAGGTACAACCCGTAAGAAGCCAGTCAGTGATAGTTTTGGCCAGTCAGTGATAGTTTTAATGCTAGTGGAGGTTATTTGATGAAATCAGTAAGACAGCAACAAAAAAAAAAAAGAAGAAGAGAGAAACATAACAGTGTAATATATGGTAGGTATGTGAGTTAAGCTGAAGTGGGGGCGTCCAGGGCTCGTGGGAAGAGGGGAAAGAGGGGAAGAAGCAGGCTGGGCGTGATGCAGCTCTCACCTGGTCTGGACACCGCACCTGGCCATAGGCATCCAGGGCTTTAAAGCTCAGGGTGAAAATATTTTTGTAAATATTAAAGAAGGAAAGACCTTAGATCTTTCTGCCTTACCATTGCTGAGTTTTTTGTAACTTCTTTTGTAACTTCCTGTCATTTAATCAATGTTTCTCGGTTGATTTAAATTTTTCAAATTACCATGCATCTTGCTAAGCTTGGAGTCCAGACACAAGTTTTAAGACCTTTTGCTGCTTCTTGTTAGCTCCGTTACCCTGGTAAGGCAGCAAATGGGAGTTGCGCAGTGGGGCATGCAGGAATAAGGTAAGATTCCGGAACACTGTAATGGGTTGTAATGAGTTCAGCGTCGTCACGACTGCCAGGAGGAGGCAAGCACTAGGGATTTTCCTGTATTTGAAAGGTCACAACCCCCATCATCTTCAGGGAGGCAGTTGTCTATGGGCAAGGCCATGGAGTGATCTCAGGAGGACAGGGCAATTAATAGGCTCTGCCCAGCCTCTGCTAACAGCTTGCTGTCCTTGTTTTTCAGTGACCATAGACCCAAACGTATTGAGAAGCGATGTCTTCACCGAGTTTTTAAAACTGGTACAGCTGGTAAGCTTCTTTACTGAGGCCGTGACTCCCCCGCAGGACACCTCTCTTCATTAATCACGTGTGCATGCCCATGCTCAGACGTGTGCTGTGGCATCAGCCCCACAGAGCCTGGACTCGGGAAAACTATATTCACTTCAAGTAGATGGAAGGGTGGTTCCTATATTGTTCTTTTGGAGGTTCTGGCAAAGAACCAGGGTGAAGGTCCACAAGAAAGGAGAGGAGGCCAGTCCAGGGACAAGGAAAGACGTTCACAGAGGGGAAAGGAGAATGGAGACTGATCAGGTGTCAGCTCAGCTCCCACAGTTGCAAAGGGCTTTTATTAGCCTTGTAAGAATAGCTGGAATGGGGCAGTGAGCCAGGAGTACATTCAGGGGCTCTTTAGTGCTGGTCACGATTATGAACTTATTCTTGGGACCAGGATTTTGGGTAGGGTGTTTCCAGGAACTCTGGCCATGAGGTACTGCAGGAGTCTAGGGAGGGGGGATTACTGGTTTCTGACCTGATTTGCTAAAATGGCTGCACTCCTGTCAGGGTTATGAGAATTCCTGTCCTGCAGGAGGTTTACTTATTTATTTATTTTGTTTTTTTAATTTTTTAAATTTCTTTTTAATTCTTTTCTTTGGGAGTTTTAGATTCTAGCTGGAAAAGGAGGTATGTCACTTGACCATTGGCTTATTTTGTTAAGCATAGCTTTTTCTATAGCCTAAGAATCATACGTCTCAAAACTGGCCTTGAAGAAGAAAACCCGAGGACATAGTAAAATAACTGCAGCTCTTCTTGCTGAGTGCCCCCTAACAAGTCTATGATCTTGTTTCTGCAGCTGTAATTTCCAAGCGTAACATGGTGACGACATCAAAACACTGGGCCTTATGCAGCTAATACTCATATATTCTCTGCTCCTAACTTTGTTGTAAATGGGTCATGGAGGCAATTAAGCATGAACAGAATGACATACAGCAACTCCCTTTCATTTGTTGATCTGAGTAACCACTGGCCCCTTGACCCCTAGGCTGACATTTTGCTAAGTGTGTTTGTTTAGCACATCACTTAATCTAGTCACACATGACATATGAAAACATTCTGATGCCTGCATGTATGCACTTGACTGAATGGAAAAGCTCTGAAGGGACTGAAGTTGTACAATAATATACCATTGAACTGGATCCTCACGGAGGAGGAGGAAGGATACCTTGTTTGGATTTGCAAATATCAGAACACATTTCATTTAGACAGGGGCCCATGGCTATTGATATCGTTACTGGTCTATGCAACTTGAGAATGGCCCTTGAGGCTTCTCTTATGCAGTGGTTCGTATTTTCACATACCCTTGGTAGCTTAAATATACACATACTTTCTTTTTTTTTGAAAAGTTTATGGCTGAAGTGGTGATGGTAGTAAAATTTGAACAGCACTAAAGTGTATACAATGAAAAGTAACTTTCCTTCCTCATGGTCCCCCCTGCTCAAGGACAGCTGTTGTTTCAGTTTAATACATTCTCTATCTTTTTTTTTTTTTTTTTTTGCTGTGGTTAATGATTTACTTGTTAAAAAACTTTTTATTTTCTAACTTTGTTGATGAATAAAAATTCAGTTTTATAGTAGTTTAATCAATTGTATTATTATGGTTTTTTTAATTATAGCTATTTTCCGTAGAATTTTTTTTGTACTTTAGACATGCATAATCCTTGTGATTCTTAGGGGTTTTTTATTGTTAAATCATAGCTGTGTACATTAGTGTAATCAAGGGGTACAATGTGCTGGTTTCATATACAATCTGAAATATTCTCATCAAACTGTTCACCATAGCCTTCATGGCATTTTCTTAGTTATCGTATGTAGACATTTGTATTCTGCCTTTAGTAAGTTTTGCCTGTACCCATTCTAAGATGCATGGTAGGTGTGGCCCCACCCATTACCCTCCCTCCACCCTAACTTCCCCTATCCCTTCCCCTTCCTTGGCCCTTTCCTTATAGTCTTGTGCTATAGTTGGGCTATAGCCTTCATGTGAAAGCTATAATTTAGCTTCATAGTAGGTCTGAGTACATTGGATACTTTTTCTTCCATTCCTGAGATACTTTGCTAAGAAGAATATGTTCCAGCTCCATCCATGCAAACATGAAAGAGGTAAAGTCTCCATCTTTCGTTAAGGCTGCATAATATTCCATGGTATACATGTACCACAGTTTGTTAGTCCATTCGTGGGTCAATGGGCATTTGGGCTTCTTCCATGACTTAGCAATTATGAATCGGGCTGCAATAAACATTCTGTTACAGATGTCTTTGTTATTTTGTGATTTTTGGTCTTCTGGTATAAACCTAGTAAAGGAATTATAGGATCAAATGGCAGGTCTATTTTTAGATCTCTAAGTAGTCTCCAAATATCCTTCCAGAAGGAACGTATTAGTGTGCATTCCCACCAGCAGTGTAGAAGTGTGCCCTTTTCTCCACATCCATGCCAACATCTCTGGGTTGGGATTTTGTTATGTGGGCTACTCTTACTGGGGTTAGGTGCTATCTCAAAGTAGTTTTGATTTGCATTTCTCTGATGATTAAGGATGATGAGCTTTTTTTCATGTGTTTGTAGATCACGTGTCTGTCTTCTTTAGAGAAGTTTCTCTTCAAGTTCCTTGCCCACCCTGAGATGGGGTCACATGTTCTTTTCTTGCTAATATGTTTGAGTTCTCTGTGGATTCTGGTTTTTAGACCTTTATCAGAGGTATAACCTGCAAATATTTTCTCCCATTTTGAGGGCTGTCTGCTTGCTTTACTTACTATGTTTGTGGCTGTGCAGCTTTTTAGTTTGATCAGATCCCAGTAGTGTATTTTTGATGCTGCTTCAATTGCCCGGGGAGTTCTCCTCATAAAATATTCACCCAGGCCGATTCCTTCAAGAGTTTTCCCTGCACTCTCTTCAAGTATTTTTATAGTTTCATGTCTTAAGTTTAAATCTTTTATCCAGTGAGAGTCTATCTTAGTTAATGGTGGAAGGTGTGGGTTCAGTTTCAATCTTCTACAGGTTGCCAGCCAGTTCACCCAGCACCATTTGTTAAATAGGGAATCTTTTTCCCACTGAATGTTTTTAATTGGCTTGTCAAAGATCAAATAATGGTAAGTAGCTGGATTCATCTCTTGGCTCTCTATTCTGTTCCAGACATCTATTTGTCTGTTTTTGTGCCAATACCATGCTGTTTTGATCACTATCGATTTATAGTACACTCCCAGGTCTGGTAGTGTGATTCCTCCTGCTGTGTTTTTATTGCTGAGCAATGTCTTGGCTATTCGAAGTTTTTTCTGATTCCATATAAAACGAAGTATTTTTTCAAGATCTTTAAAATATGGAGCGATAATAGGAATTGCATTAAAATTATATATTGCTTTGGGTAGTACAGACATTTTAACAATGTTGATTCTTCCCAGCCATGAGCATGGTATATTTTTCCATTTGTTAACATCTTCAGCTATTTCTTTTCTTAAAAGTTTCATAGTTCTCTTTGTAGAGATCTTTCACGTCCTTTGTTAGGTATACTCCCAAATATTTCATCTTCTTTGGCACTACTGTGAAAGGAATAGAGTCCTTGACTGTTTTTTTGGCTTGGTTATTGTTGGTATATATAAAGGCTACAGATTTATGGGTGTTGATTTTGTAGCCTGAGACATTGCTGTATTCCTTAATCACTTCTAAAAGTTTTGTAGTAGAATTCCTAGCGTTTTCCAGATATACGATCATATCATCTGTGAAGAGTGAAAGTTTTATCTCTTCTGACCCTATGTGGATACCCTCGATCGCCTTTTCTTCCCTAATTGCAATGGCTAAAACTTCTATTACAATGTTAAAGAGCAATGGAGACAATGGGTAACCTTGTCTGGTTCCTGATCTAAGTGGAAATGATTTCAATTTAACTCCATTGAATACGATATTGGCTGTGGGTTTGCTGTAGATGGCCTTTATCAGTTTAAGAAATGTCCATTCTATACCAATTTTCTTAAGTGTTCTGATCATGAAGGGATGCTGGATATTATCAAAAGCTTTTTCTGCATCAATTGAGAGAATCATATGGTCATTGTTTTTTAATTTGTTTATGTGCTGAAGATTTACGTATATTGAACCAGCCCTGAGACCCTGGGATAAAACCGACTTGGTCATGATGTATAATTTGTTTGATGTGTTGCTGGATTCTGTTTGTTAGGATCTTGTTGAATATTTTTGCATCTATATTCATTAGTGATATCGGTCTATAATTTTCTTTTCTTATTGGATCTTTTCCTGGTTTGGGGATCAGGGTGATGTTTGCTTCATAGAACATGTTGGGTAGTCTTCCTTCTTTTACTACATTTTGGAACAGGTTGAGTAATATAGGTACTAATTCCTCTTTAAAGGTTTGGTAGAATTCTGACGTGAAGCCATCTGGTCCCGGGCTTTTCTTTTTAGGGAGGTTTTGTATGGTTGATGCTATTTCAGAACTTGATATGGGCCTGTCAACATTTCCACTTGATTCTGGCTAAGTCTTGGAAGGTGACGTGCTTCCAAGTATTGGTCAATTTCCTTCAGATTTTCATATTTCTGAGAATAAAGTTTCTTGTAATATTCATTAAGGATTTTTTGAATTTCTGAAGAGTCTGTTGAAATTTCGTCTTTGTCATTTCTGATTGATGAGATTAGAGATTTTACTCTTTTTTTCCTGGTTAGGTTAGCCAAAGGTTTACCTATTTTATTGACCTTTTCAAAAAACCAACATTTTGATTTATTGATCTGTTGTATAATTCTTTTGTTTTCAATTTCATTTAATTCTGCTCTGATTTTGGTTATTTCTTTTCTTCTACTGGGTTTGGGGTTGGAATGTTGCTTGAGATATCCCATTAAGTTGTTAACTTCCTCTCTTTCAGTTCTCTTGATGAAGGCTTGCAGTGCTATAAATTTCCCTCTTAGGACTGCCTTTGCAGTATCCCAGAGGTTCTGATAATTTATGTCTTTCTTGTCATTTTGTTCCAAAAATTTGGCAATTTCCTTCTTAATCTCATCTCTGACCCAGCCATCATTCAGCATAAGGTTATTTAACTTCCATGTTTTTGTATGGGTATGCAGATTCCTGTTGTTACTGAGTTCAACTTTTATTCCATGGTGGTCTGAGAAGATGCAAGGAATAATTTTTATTCCTTTAAATTTACTGAAGTTACACTTGTGACCTAAGATGTGATCGATTTTGGAGTAAGTTCTGTGGGCTGATGAGAAGTATGTGTATTCAGTTTTTTTGGGATGAAATGTTCTGTATATGTCTGCTAAATCCAAAAGTTGGATGGTTAGGTTTAATTCTAAAATTTCTTTGCTCAGCTTCTTATTAGAGGATTGATCCAACACTGCCAAAAGAGTATTAAAACTCCAACTATTATGGAGCTGGAAGAAATCAAGTTGCTCATGTCTGTTAGAGTTTCTCTTATAAATTGAGGTGCATTCTGGTGGGGTGCATAGATATTAATAATTGAAATCTCATCATATTGAGTATTACCCTTAACAAATATGAAGTGACCATTCTTATCCTTCCTTACTTTTGTTGGTTTAAAACCTATTATATCTGCAAATAGAATTGCAACACCTGCTTTTTTCTGATTACCATTTGCCTGAAATATGGACGACCATCCTTTCACCGTGAGTTTATATTTGTCTTTTAAGATAAGAAGTGACTCTTGTATGCAGCAAATATCTGGCCTGAGTTTTTGTATCCAGTCAGCTAACCTATGCCTCTTTAGAGAACAGTTTAAGCCGTTCACATTAATGGAGAATATTGATAAGTCTGGTAAAATTTTGGGTATCGAGTTTTTTGAAAGTCCAGTGGACATTTTTAATCTTTTTGCCACTGTGGAAGTTGGAGTTTGATCAAAAGTTTCTGAGTGAGTTTACTTTTGTGGTAGAGGATTGGGCTGGTCATTATGGAGGATAGGTCTGAGAATATCCTGAAGAGCTGGTTTAGTTATGGCAAATTTCTTCAACATATGAATGTCATTAAAGTATTTAATTTCTCCCTCATAAATGAAACTCAGTTTAGCTGGATTCAGGATCCGGGGTTGAAAGTTATTTTGCTTTAGGAGATTAAAAGTCGATGACCACCCTCTTCTGGCTTAAAAGTTTCAGCAGAGAGATCTGCAGTCATTCAAATATTTTTCCCTTTGTAGGTAATGGATTTGTTATGTCTGGCTGCTTTCAGAATTTTCCCCTTCATATTAACTTTAGTGAAGTTAATTATGATATGCCTGGGGGATGTCTTATTGGGATTGAGTCGTGCTGGGGTTCTGAAACTGTCTGCTGTCTGAATTTCAGAATCTCTTGGCATGTCTGGATAATTCTCTTTCATAATTTCATGGAGAAGGGCCTCTGTGCCTTGCAAGGCCACTTCATCACTTTCAGGGATTCCAATGAGGCAGATATTAGCCTTCTTCGAATTATCCCAGAGCTCTCTGAGAAAATGATCCATTTTTGCTCTCCGTTTCTCTTCCTCTTTGAGAGTTTGGGAGCATTCAAAGGCTTTGTCTTCAATGTCAGAAATCCTTTCTTCTGCTTGCTCCACTCTGTTACTGAGGGATTATACTGTATTTTTCAGATCTTTGAGGGCTGTAAATTCTGGCTTCAGTGCGTCAAAATCTATGGTGGTTTTGTCTTTAAATTCGTTAAATTCTTGAGACAACTTTTGAATTTCTCCTCGAATTTCTAATTCTGACTTTTGAATTGCTGCTCAAATTTCTAATTCCAAATTTTCCTCCATTTTATTAATCTTGTTTGCAATCCAAATTCTGAATTCAATTTCTGACATCTCGGCCAGCTGTTTATGAATGGGATCTTCAGTTACATCTGCTATATCTTTCCTTGGGGGGTTTGATCTATTCCGGTTATTCATGTTACCAGAGTTTTTCCGCTGATTCCACCCCATGATTGTTTTACACCTTTTGATTTTTCCCCTGGAGCTTTGTTGAGGACCTGTACAGTGCTATGGCCTAAGAAACTGGGAACCTGTTTGGTGTGATGGTACTAAGTGGTTCTGTCTTGTTTTCAGCTGGTCTCTGTCTGACCCTAGTGAAACAGTTACTCTGGGTTGAAGTCTCAGCTGTGGAGAAATACCAGCGATTAAGTCACCCCACCCCCCACAGGCACCAATTGGAAAAGGAAAATCAAACCTTCCTACAACCACACACCCAGGGCACCACCTGAATAGTCTTTGGGCAATTGGCTCAGTTCAAAAGGTCCAAATAAATTGTCTTAGTCAGCACCTGTCTCAGGTGGGAGAGTTTAAAAGTCTCTGGCAACTAGATCGCAGGGGTCTGGTGACTACTCTGGTATGGCTTGCTCCAGTGTTCCGTGGAGTCAGGAGGACCCACCCAGCAAATAGATCAGTCTGGTAAGCTTGATGCCTCCTTCCCCACCTTGCACCTCTGTCACACCCAGTCACTGATAGTCCCGCAGGGCTTTGACCAGTTCCCCGTAGTGATCAGATACTCCAAGGGTTTGCACCTGCCTGAATCACAAAGAAATCTATTTCTGTTCAGCCAGGCCACTGTGCTCTGCCTCTATCTAGAAGGGGGAGGTGAGGCCTGACAACCTCCAGGGCTTGATGGAGGCTGGGGGGGGTGTTCACTCAGTTACAGCCCCGCCCCTTATTGATGTTACTAACAGAACAGAACAACTTTGCGGGAATTTATTTCTGTCCCTGCTAAATTCCCCTGCAGAAGAGAAGCTGTTTTGAGTTCCCAGAGCCTGCACCTCAGGCCCTGTCTTTGCTCTTGCAGGTTTGTATTTGGTTACCTATCAGTTCTAGCCTCCTGTCTTCCTTTGTCTATAGGCTGACGATCCCCTGAGGGCTGGGTGCATCTTAGGCTCAGTAAAATGGTCCTCTGGGTCAGCCCTGCCCTGGTAACTTTCCGGCAGGCCAGTACTGCCTCAGGCAAACCCTTTACTTACGAGGCCTGCATTTCCATCCCAGATCTGTTCTGTGGTGGTTGACACCTGAGTAGATGCCCGGCCTCCTCTGGTTGCACAGGGAGACAGAGGGTGTGGCTTCAGAATATCCAGGAGTGAGGCCTATTGTTGCTAAAAGACGGCTGCTGCTCTGTGCCTTGGGGCACCGCTGCTTCAGTGTGGTTCGTGTCCTCTCCTCACTTCCGTGCCCCAGAGCCAGCACTGACCAGCTGCAGTTCAGGCCCTGTCCACAGGCCTCGAGAAATCACCCAAGAATCTGGACTCCTGGGGGACAGGCCTCCAGACCTCAGAGTGAGAGTGGAGGGGAGTGCTGGGAGCTCAGAGTTGCAGGTAGAGAATATATATAGTTTTATACATTTTTATGCCTGGCAGGAGAATGCCATGGCAACCTAGTAGGGCAGGTAGGTCCAGTTTTTAGAGGGTCTCTCCCGGGGAGTGGAGTGGGAGGACCTTTGAACTCTGCTCATTTGTCTGTGGGGCACTCCAAGCCATTCTCATTGGGGAGGGTACTCCCGTCTGCTTGGTGATGGATTTTGTACCTTTTGTTTGTATCCTTGGGGTTGCAGCTTACCTCAGCAGTGTTGATGTGCATTCTTCAAACTTCTCTCTTGGTGCAGCTCTAATCCACCAGGTTACTTGCTAAATTTCTGTCCTTTAACACTCCTTCTGGACGGGAGCCTCTGTGGAAAGCTGGCTTCAGTCAGCCATCTTGTCTCCGCCCCCCCTCCCCTGCAATGCTTCATCCGAATGCAATCTTGTAGCTGCCTGGATAGGGCCAACTTGAGATTCCTCTCTCTTCCATCCATGGTGCTCCTTGCTTCAACATTAGATTTGACTTCAGGGACTAATACCCCACTGAAACAAGGTTGCTATAGTTCTCCAGCATCACATCCCTGTATAGGTTTCTTTGAGCAGAGTTCAGCCACTGCCACTCCTCCTGAGTGAAGTCCACAGTCACATCCTTGAGTGACACAAAGCCTTCACATAGCATAATGTTATTAAAGTTCATCCACGTTGCAGCATTTATTAGTAGTCTGTTCCTTTTAATTACTGGATAGTATTACACCATGTGTATATATCACATGTTACTTATTTGTTCACTGTTTGACAAACACTTGCATTGTTTCCAGTTTGGACCACAAAGGCAAAAACTACTGGCCGCTACAGACGCTCAAGCGTGCTGAAACATGACGACCTTTACTCCAACACAAGCATCTGATGCTCTCCTCAGAGCCAGATGCCTCTATATTCTCTTTCTATACATTTTTGTGTATGTCAAACATACACACACACACACACAGTCATGTCTCATTTAACAATGAGTCAGTTGAATCTGTCTTTTGTGTTTCTGGGTCTTGTTTCCTATTCCTTTCTTTCTAGTGAGAAAGAGTACTTTCTCATGAACACTGTGCCCTAGGGCACAAGCAGTGCATTAGTCTTGTGGTAAAGCCATGAACTGCAGCACGTGGAGTCATGATCTCGTCTTCTAGAGTCTTCTGTCTACAAAGATCAGAAGCCCTTGAACTGGCCTAGTGGTTAAGAGTTCAGGTTCCAGAGTGGTAGGACCTGGATTCCCGTTTTGGCTGCCCCACTTTTGATTACTATGACTTACTGCCATTTACTTAGCCTCTTTCTTCCTCAGTTTCCCCGCCTATAAAATGGGGAGAAGTACTCCTGTCTTTTGGGGTTGCTTTGAGGATTAAGTTAAGCAATACCCTTAAAGCATTTAGCATATCTGGTGCAATGTTCATACATGTGAGTTTGCCATTATGGTTCTTAACCCCAGTCCCTTTTTCTCTTCCCAGCCATGCTAAGAAGTTGCTTTTTGCAAAAATGGAGTGTCTACACATCTCTTCAGCATCCCTTGCCACCAGATGGTGTCAGATGGGCCCAGAGTTGTGTTCCCAGAACTGTGGAGCCCTGCAGTTGACCACTTTGAGGCAGCTCATGTGTAGCTTGGGCCCCAAGGCACCTTGAGCCCTCCACCTCCTGCCTCACTGGCCACTGTGCTTGGCAGCCCCTCTGAAATCCCAGAGGTTCAGGTTCAGGACTGTTTCTTCAAAGACGGTTTTCCTTCCAAATGTTTTTTGTTTGCTTCTATTAGGAGAGAAGGACAATGGTAACTTTGCTCCTAAAGATGTTTATAAAGGACATTGATATTATGATTTTGAAAAGGACATTAAGGTTCAGTCAGGAAGATGATCCTGTGTTCATTGTGCCTGGTCCTGCTTGATCCTATCACTTAACTGTCTGTACACTCAAAAACTACATATCAAACAGCTACTGTGAGCCGACACCCAGTCCGCCTGCAGAGTTTGCCGTGTTGCTGGGGCACAGCAATAAACGTCCTGAACGCCATGCTGTGGGGCTGTGTACTGTGATGCAGGACCGAATGCTGAGGTGCAGGACCTCGTTCCAGGAGAGGGTTGGGGTTGTGCAGAGATTTCCATCCCCTCAGCTGTGCTGCGGCATTAGTGGGCCCCGCCTCCTCCAGTGGCATCATGCCCACTTACCCCAGTGTGCGGTGCAAATATTGTCATTTTGGTGTGTGACTCGGTGGAAAGAGGGCTGGGAGGCAGTGTCACAGGATGAGTGTGTGTCTGGGAGATGTGGTGGGGAGGGTGCCCTGGTCTGGTGTTTGAAAGGGTGGGCGGGTAGGCAAGATCATATACTCTAGCTGGTTCCCCCCACCCCCATTTGGGGAAAATTAAACATAATATCTGAAACTCCGGGCCTCACACAGACTTGGGCCAAATCCCAGGAATGGATTAGTTTGGGAGATGCTGGACTGATATTGGTGAAAGGGAAGCAAGAGCTACTTTTTATTGGGGGTGAGTGTCTGCTCCCATTGCCATCAGACTCTTCACCACCCCTCTCCAGGGCCAGAGTGATTTCCTGGCAGTTAGATGACACAGGAGATGCGGCAGAGACGTGGCTGGCTTGACTTGCAGCCTGACTGCTCCAGCAGGGCTGTCGGGAGGCTGGGATGAGCCAGACCATGAAGGGAGCCCCAGGAGCAGAGATTGGGCAGTTTCCCCACCTGGCTGTTTTCACTATGGTGGCTAAGTGCAGGGGCTCACAGTTTCCAAATGGTTCCCCTGCCCCAGGCCTGGCTCTCCAGTGAGTCCTAGAGCATCTTCCTGCTCCTGGGAAAGGGCACACTGTATTAAAGGCATGACTCCATGTGACCTTCCAGGAGGCTCCTAAGGAAAGCCTTTATCGAAGACAGCCAAAGCCAACGTACATCCAATAAGAAGAGGGCTTTGGCCCAAGAAGGGGCTGGTAGTCTGTGTGAGGCCCAGCGTTTCAGGCACAATATCACATTTATTCCTCACAACTTGAGGGATGTGCTATTAGTATCCCTTTTGGGGGTTAAGCAACTTGTCCAAGGACACACAGCTAAGAAGCAGAGGAGCTGGGGTCTAACCCCAGGAGCTTGGACTCAGCTCCCCACTGCATGGATGGTGGGAGAGATTTCCAGAGTGTTGGTAGCCCACCCACCATGGGGTCAAGTCAATCCCTCTTGTTTGTGTATCAAGGACCCCCCCTGACTTACTCTGCTCTAGAGTTTTGCTCTTTGGTCACTTTAGAGATAAAGAGACTTGAAAAGGGAAAATCAAAGTCTAGACTAAAGACTTTTTTATCTTCCTTCTTCTTAACTACAATATTCTAGGGCCCCACATGAAGCGACACGTTTGGGAAAAAGACTAAGAAGCCATTTGGAGTGGCTTTTGTGTACCTGGGAAGTTGGGGGCAATTTATTTACTTAGGAAGTTTTGTCTAGCTATGTCTATGTTTGGGGTTCTGGGAAATGACTTTCCACCCCATTTCCTCTGTCTCTCTCTTGGTTTTGTGTTCTGTAAAATGTAGGTAGTGATAATATTTTATTTTCCTCTACTGTTTTTTTTTTTTGAGACAGATTCTCACTTTGTCACCCTTGGTAAAGTGCTGCAGCATCGCAGCTCACAGCAACATCACAGTCTTGGGCTCAAGAGGTCTCTTGCCTCACCCTCCCAAGTAGCTTGGATTATAGGTGCCCACCACAACACCCAGCAAGTTTTTAGTACAGATGGGGTCTTGCTTTTGCTCAGGCTCGTCTGGAACTCCTGAGATCAAGCAATCCATCTGCCTTGGCCTCGCAGAGTACTGGGATTACAGGTGTGAGCCATGATACCTGGCCCACTTCCCCAATTTCCTCTTAAAAGTACCTCCCTTTTTCTTTATAGAGAAATGATTAGGGCCGATCACTTCATGTGATGGAAGTTTAGGGGTTGTTGAGCACACAAGTGGATTTTCTTGGGCATAAACCTTAGGTTTTATAGCTATAGGTATAAGCATCTTGGCCATCAGGCATCCTCCACCTCAGAGCAGAATATCAACAAAGCACGATTATCTTCCTGAGAAATACCAAGATTTCTCTGGTTGTTAAATTCAATTTGAAAGGAGCACATGTTTTTAAAATATGTTAAAGACGCCCATGTGATTGTAAGATTTTGAGGTCTCTTAAGAATGAAGGCAGTTTTCTCGGTATTCTAGAGTGGATTATGATTTTCTGCCTGGTACCACCATAAAACTAGATGGCAGCTTATTTAACTTTTTTTTTTATATAACCCAACTCCACTAAGTTGAACTTTTTCCCTCTAATTGGTATTTTTGATTTGGGGTTTGGTTTTTGCTTTTTTTTTTTTTTAGAGACAGGGTCTTACTCTGTTGCCTAGGCCGGAGTACAGAAGCATGATCATAGCTCACTGCAGCCTTGAACTCCTAGGCTCAAACCATCCCTCTACCTTGGCTTCCCAAAGTGCTGGGATTACAGGTGTAAGCCACCATGCCCAGCCTAACTGTGTTTTCCTATTAATTTTACATTTTATTAATTATATAAGTAATACATTAAACATTCTAATAAAATTCAAATATCACAAATAGAGCCAAATTCTTCTTTGGTTACCACTCCAAACCAATGTTTCATCTATTTTGCACTTGCTTTTATCTCATCACATAAACATCTTTTGATGCTATCATTTCTCCTCTTTGTGTTATTATTCTACAATTTTTTTTAATCAAAGAAAAATGCAGGATTTTAGAAGTAAAAAGTGCAAAAAGGAATTATAATAGTCCTCAGATCTCTCAAAGCAAGGACTTTGCAATCTTTTAGCTTTTTCTTCAGGCATCTAAAAATGAGGTTAATTACATATGCTTTTCTTTCCTTCTTTTATTTTTTTTCCTGGAGACAGGGTCTTGCTATGCCACCCAGGCTAGACTAAACTCCTGGGTTCAAGCTATCCTCCTGCTTCAGCCTCTGAAGTAGCTGCGTCTGCAGGGCTATGACATAGCATCTGGCCATTACTCCTCAATTTTGAAACACTGCCCACTGACTGTTAAAGGGAATAATGATTTCAACTTTCTTTCTTTCTTTTTTTTTTGTAGAGACAGAGTTTCACTTTATGGCCCTCGGTAGAGTGCCGTGGCGTCACACAGCTCACAGCAACCTCCAACTCCTGGGCTTAGGCGATTCTCCTGCCTCAGCCTCCCGAGTAGCTGGGACTACAGGCACCTGCCACAACGCCCAGCTATTTTTTTTGTTGTTGTTGTTGCAGTTTGGCCGGGGCTGGGTTTGAACCCGCCACCCTCGGTATATGGGGCTGGCGCCCCACTCACTGAGCCACAGGCGCCGCCCGATTTCAACTTTCTTATTTCACCTCTTCTATGTCTCCCTTCTCCCTAACTTTGTGGATGTCACAATTTTTAAAAATTAAATCCTTGGTTACTATATAATTATTATATAATATGGAAATATTTTTTACTGCACAGGTAAATATTGTCTGTGGTTACCTTGAACATCTATTGTTTTCCTCAAGTTAAAACTGTATCACTTAGGAAAAAAAAATTTAGTCTTCCTAAAACATATTACTAACTCTTTCTGTACCTACAGCAGTGCTGAAAACAGAATTTTCTCCATAGTCAGGTCAGATTCTTTTCCTTAGAGATGGTACATCCAGAGTCTCTGTCTTGGTTGTTTAGGATCAGGGAGATTGGAGTATGTTTGCCTGATGGTGGGCAGGAGAGACCTTGGTAATTAATTAATCAATGGTCCAAGTCCTTGAGGAAGGAGGTTTGGACTTGATCTGCAATGCAGCAGAGAAAGGGCACCTCTTAAATTCAATGTAAGACAAAGAGAAAAATTGTACTAGGCTGGAGGCATGGTCCAAGCTTAGATGATGAGCGGAAGGAGAGTAAGCTCCCACTTGATGCTTTCTCTGTGACTTGTAGGAGGTGAGGTTAAAGGGTGGGAATGAGGGAGGTAGTAGTCATGGTGGAGTCTTGGGGAAAGTGGAGAAGGTTGCAATAGAATGTGAGTCAGAATTCCACTGGGCAAGGCAACCTGTAGCACGTACTCTAGAGAGAAGGAGGAAGGAAAGTGAGGACCATTTGTTTCATCCTCAGCAATGGTGATGGGTTAGTGGTCTTTAACCTTTTGCCTCTCTTATGGAGATTTTTCACAGAAAGGAGGTTACCTCAACCAAAACCAGTGTTGCAATGTCAAAACAGATCATTGGAGACCTCTGAAGTATCTGTAAGATAAGTATGCAGTGATGAGCTAGAGAGAGAGACTGTATATCAACGATCCATTTGTTGTTGTTTTTTGAGACAGAGTCTCACTCAGTTACCCTGGGGTTGAGTGTTGTGGCGTCACAGCTCACAGCAACCTCAAACTCTTTGGCTCAAGTGATCCTCTTATCTCAGCCTCTGAAGTAGGTGAGACTATCAGTGCCCACCACAACACCGGGCTATTTTTAAAGACAGAGTCTCATTCCTGCTCAGGCTGGTCTCCAACTCCTAAGCTCAGGCAATCCACCTGCCTCGGCCTCCCAGGGTGCTAGGATTACAGGTGTGAGCCATCACGCCCAGCCTCAATGATCCATTTTTAATGCTCTGTTTTAGATGTCACTATGCTGGTTCTTTTTATCTTCTCACTTGATAATTTTGAGAAATATGGCACCAAGATTATTAAATGTCTATTGGTGCAGAGTACTGTTCAAAATAAAATCACCACATAATGCTAGTCTGAAGATGCTTATCATCTAAACAGCCATCCCACTTGGCTTTAAACAAATGAAGTATAAAAAAGCCATGAGCATTCAACAAATAGACACTTAGAGTGGATAAGGTGAGTTCCACTGCTTCCATTATGAGTCAGGCTTCTCTCTCTCTCTCTCTTTTCTTTTGAGATAGGGTCTCACTATGTTGCCATCAGTAGAGTGCCATGGTGTCACAGCTCACAGCAACCTCGAACTCTTGTGCTTAAGCGATTCTCTTGCCTCAGCCTCCCAAGTAGAACTACAGGTGCCCACCACAATGCCCAGCTATTTTTTGTTGTTGTTGTTGCATTTGTCATTGTTGTTTAGCAGTCCTGGGCCAGGTTCAAACCCGCCAGCCTCGGTGTATGTGGCCAGCACCCTAACCACTGTGCCGAGCAGGTCAGGCCTTTTTCAATTGTAAAGGACAAAAATCACAAGAGGGAGATTTACTCACTTGACTAAAAGGTCTCAGAAGTCTGACTGGCTCCCTCTTCCCACCCCTGCCCCAAGGCCTGCTTCCCTGTCTGATGACTTCATTCTCACAGAGCTGCTCTCCCTGCCATGGTAAAAATGGCTTTTGCCTCAGGACTGGCTGCCTAACAGAGGGCATGTACCCCACCTTCCTTCTCCTGCTCTCTCAGGGAGGGAGAATTCCACTGGGCAAGGCAAGCTGTAGGATGTGCTAGGGAGGAAAGTGAGGGGCAGAGACCCACCAATTTGCCTCGCCCTGACCAATGGCAAAGAGTTGGGTGTCCTGTGAACAGTGTGAGGACATCAGAGAGTTTTAAGCAAGAGAGGGACATTTTTAGGTTTGTGCTTTTAAAAATCCTTCTCAGGCTGCTGTGTGGGGAGTGCTCAACAGGGGCGAGAGTGAAGCGGGGAGACCCATAGGAGGTTGGGTGGGAGTGCAGGGCAGAGGAGATGACCCGTCAGGTCTAAGGCACTGGTGGGAGGTGGAGAGATGCAGCTGAACTCAAGAATGTTTAGGGTGTGAAGTGTGCAGGACTCAGAACTAGACCGGATGTGAGGGTTGAAAACACCCGAATATTTTCTTGACTCCTTTCTTTCCTAGTTTTTGCCACTAAGTGAAATTGTTTTTTTTTCTTCTTTTTTTTTTTTTTTTTTTGCAGTTTTTTGACCAGGGCTGGGTTTGAACCTGCCACCTCTGATATATGGGGCCAGCACCCTACTCCTTGAGCCACAGGCACCACCCTACTACGTGAAATTAAATGTATATAATTTCCTCCTTGTTCCTACTGCTAATGACAACAAAACACTAAAGCTATCGTTTTTGTGAATGTTTGTGACGAGTGCTACTCTAAGTCCCATATACACTATCTCCTTGAATCCTCACCTCAGCCCAAAGGGGTAGGCACTGTCACCATCCTTAGGTTAGAGCTGAAGGACTGAGGTAGAGAGAGGGGAAGCAACCTGTTCACATGAGGCCACTATCAGTGAGTGACAGAGCTAGGCTCAGAGTCCAGGCAGTCTGCCCCGGGGGTTGTGTGTTTCCAGCCCAGTCCCTCAGTACCTAGTATAGGAATGGCCCTGCCAACTTCTCAGGGGTCTCCCCCTCCTTCAGTCTCTCTTCTGGTCTGTTTTCATGACACTGCTGAACAAATCTTCCTGCAACTTTCTCTCTATCCTTCCATTTCCCTGCTCTAGAACCACCATGGCTCCCTGTTGCCTCTTTAATCAAATCCTAGAGTCTCCGATTTCAGGGCCATCTGTAATCTCACCCACTCAGCCAATCTGATCTGCTTCCTCACTTTTCTTTTATAGAAGAATTTAACATTTATATCATTTTAACGGTTATCATAATGTAGATATTTCATGGGCTGCTGTATGGTTTGAGTTGGGAATTGCGTTGGAATGATGCTCTCCTGGCTCAGCACCCATAGCTCAGTGAGTAGAGCGCCAGCCACATACATTGAAGGTGGTGCATTCGAGTCTGGCCGGGCCTGCTAAACAACAATGACAACTGCAACCAAAAAATAGCCGGGCATTGTGGCAGGCACCTGTAGTCCCAGCTACACGGGAGACTGAGGCAAGAGAATTGCTTAAACCCAAGAGTTTGAGGTTGCTGTGAGCTGTGATGCCATGGCACTCTACCTACTGAGGGCGACATAGTGAGTCAAAAGAAAAGAAAGAAATAACACTCTCCTTTAGAATCTTATTAATCGAGCAATGCCATTCTTTCCGAATCATTTTGAGTTTTTCCCCTGAGGTGACACAAAACCTTTAAAGACCCAAGGCCTAGGAAACAATGTATCTGAAGAGGGACTATCTGAACAGTGGCTCTGGGGGTCAGGTTTCTCTCTGACCAGCTGTGTCTCAGCTACATACAGGGTCTTGGGGGCCCTGCTGTGGTTTGCCCTCAGTCCATTACTGTGTTTGCAGGAAAACTAGGGAAATCTTTTAACCACCCTACCCCTTCCTGGGAAGCTCAGAGTTGAAGTGAGAGATGTGAAGAAAGCGTGGCCCAGGGTTGTATGGGGCGCTCAGGCCTGTGCTGTGCAGGGGGAGGCCAGCGGCCCTGCGTTCTGTCAAAGGGCTCTGGGTTATTCTCAAGGGCTGCTAGGAAGGGGGCTGTCCCTGCACTGGGGGCATATAGGGAAAACCTGGCAGGTAGCCCCTGTTTGCTGATAGTCCATACTGACAGTGAGACGTCACTGGACTGCTTGAAAGTTATACACTTGGCCATCTGTAAGCAGCAAACGCACAGGCAGCAGCATAGCCGTGGAGGCTTAGCTGTAGGGCAGCCCTATAATGTACCCCAAATGGTGTATTTTGAGAGTGAGAAGAGTGAGTGACAGGCTCATACCAAAGCCTTTCTGGGCCACCTGGGAAATATGTTCACTCTGTTCAGAACCCAGGCCCTAGAGCAGGCATCCTCAAACTGTGGCACGCGGGCCACATGAAGCGGTGTGGACTGTATTTGTTCCTGTTTTGTTTTTTACTTCAAAAGAAGATATGTGCAGTGTGCATAGGAATTTGTTCATAGTTTTTTTTTTTTTTTCAACTATAGTCTGGCCCTCCAGCCATCTGAGGGACAGTGAACTGGCCCCCTTTTTAAAAAGTTTGAGGACGCCAGCTCTAGAGTCATGTGAAGCCAGCCTTGAATTTTGCCTCTGCCACCAACTAGCGGCATGTCCACAGGCAACTTATTTAACCTTTGCAAATGTTTACTTCTCTGAAAAAATAGGATTAAGTGCACATGCCTCCTCGAGTTGTTAGGAGAGTTCATTTAAGTGAACTGCTATACGTGAAGAGTTAGCACGGGCATGCTGATCGGTGTCATGATCTAGCAGTATATTTGTGTATAGTAAATACATAGGGATTATATTCATAAATGACATGTCAGGTATACACGCTGCCCAGACATGTGCATATAATATGATGCTGTTTTCAATAAACGGTTTGATTTTGGAAAACAACAGATTTCTCTTCTAAAGTAGTTAGATTTAGAATCACAAAAACTTATGTGGGAGGAATTAAAATTTAAAGGCAAAGCTTGCCCTGTGATAACAAGGTTGGGGCGGAGAAAGGCCTGTCAGTAATGTAATCACCCTTCTGAGGTGCTTGGGCAAGGTGACTGAGTTGCTGGAGCCCCTGGGGACACTACAAAGCCCAAGGCCTAATCTGCTGCATATGTGGGTGGCCAGGTCTAAGGGAAGGAGTGGCATTGTCTGATGAGGGGAAAGGCTCTCACCTAATCAGCTTGCCCGAACCCCAACTTTGTGATTCCCAAACAATCAGCTGATTGGTCATTTGGATTTTCCTCCCCACACTTGACACCCAAAAGCAGGCGACTTGGGCCAGATGCAAATATTCTAGTCAGTGAAAAGAGACTTCCTCCCTCCCTCCCCACTGTGTTACTGGTATTCTGGCTTCTACAGCAGTCTCGTAACACAGAGAATGATTTCACTCCTCTCCCTCTTCTCTTGAGGATGTCACCTGACTAGCACCATCCAAAGGCCTAGGAGAGAAGTTAATTCTTGGCATGCAATGGAAGTCTTGGGGCATCAGAGTTTAATCTTCTCCAGGAACTTGGGATGAGAAAGCTGTGACCTCAATCAGAGATAAGCCAGTCTATGAACTGAGAGGATTCTGCTAGGGAGATGCTGAGAACCGTCTATCCCCAGAAGCCACAGACACCCCATGAGGCCCCTTCTGGGCAGCCTTTGGCCTCTCTAGGCCACACCTCCTCTGGGGTGCCTCTCCCTGGAGTAACTGGAGCTCCACCTCAGCCCCAGGCTTCTCTGGATTCTGATGGCCTTACAGTGTCTCTAGCCTGTCAACATTCCAGAGGATTTCATCCTGAGAAGTGTGCAGGTCTCCAGATTTGTCACTGTTTCTAGCACCTGTCCTTCAGGGCTGTGTGGAGCTGGGAAGTTGGGCCCTCAGCTGGGCACTCACTTGTTGGATGGGCACTTGTTTCCCCATGTTGGCCACATAGGTTGTGAGGTTAGACTTTTGCTGTAATAAAATCATACACTACTGCATGTCGTGGTGCAGTGTGATAAAAAAAACACACTTGATCTTTGTCCCCAGTCCCTGGTTTAGGACTCCAAAAACCTGGGAATTTCCTTAGTGATAGGAATATCTTTTCTTAGTGGTATAAGTGCATTTCAACTTTCCAGAGTTTGTACTGAGTTGATTTTTGGCTGGAGGCTCCTAGTCAGCTTCAGGATAGAAACTGGTCCGCTGAACACAATGAGAGGGTTGGAACTTTTAGTCTCATCCTCAGTCTCGACTTGGGAAGGGAGAAGGGCTGGAGATCGAGTTCCATCACAAAGCCAGTGCTGTAATCAGCCATGCCCCCATAATGGAACCTCCACAAAACCCCCTAAGTGGTGCAGTTTGGAGAGCCCCGGCTAGTGAACACGTGGGCACTCCACGCCCCTTTGCCCTGAGCATTTCTTCCATTTGGCTGTTCCTGAGTTGCATTTGCTGTAATAAGCCAGTAAGTAAACCATTTCCCTGAGTTCTGAGTAATTCTAGCAAATTATCAAACCTGAGAAGAGGTCATGGGAATCCCTGCATTTGTGGTCAGTTGGCTGGAAGTGTGGGTAACCCAGACACCCCTTTGTAGCTGGCATCTGAAGGGGGTTGGCTTTGTGGAACGGAGTCCTTCAACTTGTGGAATCGAATGCTAACTTGGGGTAAATCATGTCAGAATTAAATTGAATTGTTGGACACCCATTTGATGCCCAAGAATTGGAGAATTAGGAGCCATGAGGAAAAGTCTTGGATGTTTAGCGTCAGAAAGAATCTAAGGGTGCATCTTATAAGGGTATATGTGAAACTTGGTAAACGGCCTGTGAAGCTAGTGAATGATGCCCCAGGATTATATCAATGTACACAGCTATGATTTAATAATAAAAAAAGAAAGAATCTAAGATGTAAACTTTTAGGGATTCTTAGAAATATTCGAAAATGGGAGAGTTAATTCTGAAATTGTTAAGTATGTGGATGATTTTATCAAAAACTTTTGCTCCATAATGAATATTCTGGAAATAATTCAAGCTTCATGTTACTGATTTGCCTTGGCCCCTCCTCACCCCACTCTGTCTGTACCTAGGTCTCCCCTCTTCCCTGTCTGTGCCTGGGTCTGTGTACTTTGGGTGCCTGGAGAAGGGATGCAGCTGGTTGTCCACTTGTGGGGAGTGAGCAGCTCTGAAGGATGGTTGGAACTTGACTTTGCTTTCCTTTGCTTACAGAACACATTTAACATCACTGTCAAGAAAGCATCTCTGGATGTATTTCTGCCCAATGAAAGGAGTATTAAAGTGGAAATTCTAACATCGGTTACTGCCAAAAGAGTCCTAGAGGTAAGCTTTGTCTAAACTCCAGCTCCAGAACTGAATTGGGGAATAATTTTGTTTGAAAAGCAGGGCTTAGGAAATGGTTACCTTCCAGAAGCTTCCTGCCTGTTTTTTTGCTCTGTGGGTGACTTGTCTGCAGAGGTGCATCCCTTGGAGAACTTCTAACTTCCAGCCAGTCCACCAGAGGCTCTCTGATGTCACCCTCTTTATGGGCACCAATTTCCCAGAGATCTCCTAGGTCCCTCCTAGAGCTCCTGTCACTTCCCTGAAAATGTGCACACTGCTTTATTATGGGATGCCTGCAGGGATGGGAGCAGGAAGTGGGACGAGCCTGGCTGAGTGTGAAACAGGCCATACCCAGGTGGGCTGGTGACAGTTCCTGGCAGAGGGTGACAGGGAATTTCTTTTCTTTTCTTTCTTTATTTATTTTTGAGACAGCGTCTCACTATGTTGCCCTCAGTAGACTTTCAGCTCTTGGGCTTAAGTGATTCTCTTGCCTTAGCCTCCCAAGTAGCTGGGACTACAGGCACCCACCACAATGCCCGGATATTTTTATTGTTGTTGTTGTTGTTTTTGCTGCTGTTGTCATTGTTGTTTAGGAGGCCCAGGCTGGGTTCAAATCCGCCAGCCCCCGTGTATGTGGCTATTGCCCTAATCACTGAGCTACGGGTGCTGAGCCGACAGGAAATTTCTTGAAGTCTTCTTTTCCCCCCTAGGGAAAACTCATGAAATCAATGCCTGGTGGGTCTAATTCTGGGCTCACAGGGCCAGAGCTGAGTTTTAGTCAGCTCTCTGAGGACTGAGGGGCAGGACCCAGAGCTGCCTAGCACGTGCTGCTGTCTCACACCCATATACTGCTCCCAGGGCCAGCTCCAGGCCCTTTTCCTTTGGAGGATTTTACTTCTAATCCTCCAGAGAAATATGCAAGAAAGAATAAGAAGTTATAAACACGAAAAGTTGGAAAGTCTCTAGGACCTTTCAAAGAACAGAAAGTTCTTCTGCTGGGGTTGTGGTATCTGACCCCTCAGAGCTGGGAGACCAAAGTGTTCCCACTTGGGTGCCGAGCTGCCAGGCCTGCCTTCACCTGAGCATCTGTCTCCTCTTTCCGGGCTGCCCATGCCCTCCTGGCCTCAGTGGAGTGGTTTGCATCTCCAACACTCTTTTTTCCCCAGTCATCATAAATACCCTGCCCCACCTTTCCTCAGCTCTGTATTCCCCACGTGGGGGAACAGTATCTGCAGCACCTTGTTGCTGAGACCACTTGCTAAGAAGTTCCAGGCTCCCAGTCCTCCATCCCACAAGTCCTACTGATTCTGTATACTGGCCCTCCCTCATACTTACAGACTCTCCATTTCCTCCTCTCCCTCCCCGGGGCCCAACCTCAGCTCCACCCTCAGCATTTTTTACCTATATTTCTGTAGCTGCCCATCAATAGTCTCTTTGCTTTCAGTCTTGCCAATCTCTTCTGCAGATTTCCAGAATAATTTTTCTAAAAAGCATCCAAAGCCCCTGATGCTTTATGGAGTTTGCACTCAAAATAAAAAGCACAGAAACACAGTTCCCTAGATTGCCAAGGACCTGCAAAGTGGGTGACAGTCACATAAACGAAGCAAGAGGAGGTGAGCTCCACAAATGCAGATGCATCTGGGCCCAGGCAGGTCGCTCAGGGGTGCTGCTGCAGGACGGAAGATAATTTGGAAATGGTTGGGACTCTGCAGAGTCAGGAGCACCTGTCCTGCCTGCAGGCATCTTTGTGGATATGTTTTCACCCTGGGCTCACTGGCCCAACCAGACACCTGCAGGTGAAGGTGGAAGTGTTGGTTTGGGGTCCTATCTTCTGGGTTTAGAATGAACCTTGGATTCAGATAACAACTATGCACCACACAACGATGTTTCAGTCAATTCTGGATGGTGATCCCATGAGATTATAGCGTAATATTTCTCTTGTACCTTTTCTGTATTTAGATACACAAATACCGTTGTGTTATAATGGCCTACATTCGTCAGCACAGTAATGTGCTGTGTAGGTTTGTAGCCTAGGAGCAATAGGCCTGCCATATAGCCTGGGTGTGTAGTAAGCTAGACCAGGCTTGTGTCAGTTTACTCCGTGATGTTCACCCAACCATGAAATGGCCGAGTGACGGATTTCTCAGAACATATCCATGTAGTTAAGTGATGCAGGACTGCGTTGTGCTGCCCCGGTAGAGGCTGTGTGAGTTTGGGTAAGTTACTAAAGACAAGGTCTAAGTAATTATTGAAATGGTTCATGTTCTATAAATGCGGTTATTGGTCATTACTGGTGGCGGTGTTGGTATCAGAGGGAGCACTGAACAATACCGAGTGGGGCAGTCCCTCTGGATTCCACAGTACCCCTGTTCTGTCCATTTCCCTTGAAACTAATAGCTCGCATTTGCTGAGGCACACTTGTGGTCTTAGAGAAAATGAGCTTTCCTTCTGCACTGGCTTGTGAGAAACTCAAGCCTGAGATCAGGTAAGTTTCACTGGAGGTTCTACCCTGGAAGTGGTAAGTTCCCATAAAAGGTAAAGGGAGCACTTGGCCAGCTACGGATGTGAAGTTCCTTCCCGGGGCTGGCAAATTCTCTGGCTTGCATGAAAACATCATTTACATTTTCTAAGTAAAAATCATCTTCGGCATCTTCAGCACACCAGCTGCCATTCCCACGTTGCTCCCTCGGGTTTGCCTCAGCCCATCCGGACTTTTCCTTTCTCATGAGCTCACAGGGCCAGTAGCAGGCTATGTCCTGGGGCTGCTCCGAGTTACTGAGGGTGCTTGTGTTCCCGAGTTTCGATTACCGTGAACACTGTGAAGAGAGAAAATA
Organism: Nycticebus coucang; assembly: GCF_027406575.1. Classification (NCBI taxonomy): domain Eukaryota; kingdom Metazoa; phylum Chordata; class Mammalia; order Primates; family Lorisidae; genus Nycticebus; species Nycticebus coucang. The sequence continues at coordinate 73,710 of NW_026515576.1, read as the reverse complement.
TTATTGTCTCTTTTGCTGATGCTCACTGCTCACAAAAGGAAGTTTTATATTTACATCTGTATAAATTCTAAAAAGCTTCTCTGTTCTTTTTTTCTTTCTCTTTTTTTTTTTTTTTTTTTTGATCCCACTCTTCTTTATCTGCTGCCTTGGTATATTTTTCGCCAAATGGATGAAAAAAGAGAGAGATAGGATTGCAGTGGACAGGGCCAGATTTACAGTAGGAAAGAAGTCTTTCCTACACAATACCTACCACACAGTCACCCCAGGCAAGGAAGAGCGCCTGTGTTTTGCTCCTGGGTGTTTTGCAAGGGTGTGTGTGGGGAGTAGGGGGAAGAATGACAGAAGGAGAATGGGAATCACGTCGTTGAGTAAAAGGTGTGAAACTATTCCTGAGCTGTTCTTTATTTTCAAAGCCACGGCTGAGAACACCCACTCATACCAGCCACCTAGTCTGACTGCCTGCTGGGTAATTTGCAGATCTCTGACAAGAAAAGTGCCCCTTTGAGCCTGGTGTTTGTACAACTGCCACCCAGAGAACTGAGAGCCGTGGTTAGAGCAGTGCTCCTGTGCAGTGCTGGGGAGTCAAGCCCAGGTATGGTACAGAGGTGGCTCAGTAAGCTAAGACTGGGAGAGCAAGGAAAATTTGAGAGCCCAGTCTTCAAGAGGGGCCAGGCTGGGGGAGGAGGGAGGTGAGATAGCCTGTGGACATGTGGAAGATCCTCTTACAGTCTGAAGACCAGATGGTAGAAATGAAACCATTGGTGTCAAAATGAAAGCCGTTTGATGTAAAGGTCAAAGAGGAAAGTGAAATGAAGCAGCTCGTACCTGGCGTCTGAGGTTTTCACGAAGCAAAGGCTATAGTAAATTACCCTTGACCATCACAGGAGGCATCAGGAGAAGCAGGCCTGCAGTGATAAAGGGAGACAGGAACAGGTGCACTTGGTTTGCCACCAGGGCAGCGGGAAGTGGCCCTGTCCTGAATGTCTGGTAATCCAGCCCACAGGGGGATAAGTTAGTGTGCACCCTCCATGGGCAGATATCACAGGACAGATGTTCCTGGGGTGTGGCTGCTGATGGGTACTGCCTTCCATAGAACAATAAAGACCAAAATAACCAGGAGATGTGTCCATATCTGAGTTGGGACAGCCTCTGTCCATTGTGGTGGGAATGATTTTTATTTTCCTTGCTCTAATTTTTTCTATTTCTAGATGTTCTAAAATATGTACTATTTTTAGATTCCAAAAAGCTTTCTTTGAATGTCTGCTTACCCACAAGGGCACTTTTTACTGACGGTGCAGGCAATTTCCAAATCTGCATGTCAGTTAGGAAGCACAGTGGATACTCCTAACCTTCCCCCTTTTTGCTTGTCTTTGGTTCAAGGTGGTGTCACACAAAATTGAACTGTGTCGGGAGCTCTTGGACTACTTCGGCCTCTTTCTCTTTTGGTTTTGCAAGGAAGGCAAGCTCTCTGGTAAGAATACAAGAGGGAATGAGGGCAGCCAGGAGATGTGTGTGTGTGGGTGGGGGTGGGGAGGAGACAGCCCAGGAGGTGGGGGAGTCACAGCAGGGGCCAGTCACCCACCAGGGGATAGTCTCTGCTACTGTTGTTGGCCCCTGTGGCAAAGGCTTGAGGGGTGGAAGGTTGCATCTTTTTTCAGAGAGAGCTGTGGCCAAGCAGCTCCAGCAAGACCTCAGGCCATCTCAGCAAGCGCACTTCCTCTGTGCACTGCCAGTCCCAATCCTGGTGTCCCAGTCCCGGTGTCCCAATCCTGGTGTCCTTCTCAGTCCACGTCACATCCTTCTGGGGATGGAGTACTATACTCCAGGTGTCCGGACCTCCCACTCCAGCATGATTTCTCCCTGTTAAAGAATATTTGATATAACATAGATGATAGAAATAAGTTCTTAGATTCTTATTTAAAATGTTTCATGAAATAATAAAAGACAGTCCAATTCACATCAGTCTGCTTTCCTCTACAGTGTGTTTCTAGATGTTACAAATGTTTTTCTAGTTGTCTAGTGGTATCAGCAATATTAAAGTAGTTTATATATATCCTCCAGAGCCTGTGGGTTGGAGGTTTTGAGTTGCAAGTTCAAGGGTCCAGATGGTGGCACGGCCCCAAGGTGCTGTGGAGTGCTGATGAAGGTGCTGGATGTCTCTGGACCTATTTCCTGTGCTATAGACGCGATAGCACAGTGTGAAATATCCCCTACTCGAGGAGCAGGTATTTTATGAGGATCAAAGGATATTTATTCTTTGAATGAACTTCAGAAAGTTAAAAATGCAAGAGAATATTCTTATTGTGATTTTATTATTTCTAGTAATAATGTTTTATTTCTCATTTGAAAGCTGCTGTGTGTGAACTCTTTGTGCTGTTTCAACCAGTAAGACTGCCTTTCTCCCTTCTCTAGTGGTGAAAAAATTGGCAGACTTTGAACTCCCTTATGTTAGTCTTCGGAGTTCTGAAGTGGAAAACTGTAGAGTTGGACTCCGAAAGTGGTAAGTACTTGAGTACAGAAGGCCTTTGAGGACATCGCACCACATCCTGCTCCGGCCTGACAGCTGGAGACCAGAGACTCTGGGAAAGTCTTGGGAAGAGCAGTGAAGCTGAGAGAAGGCAGCGTGAACCAGATGCTTATCCTACAGAATAGGACGCTGAGGACGGCTTTTACCAGTCTCACCTGGCCACTCGGGGGTATTCAAATGAGGAAGGTGGCCATCTATTCCACACCTCTACTGAGCAGTCAAGAAAACAGGCTTGAAAAACAGGGGCAGGCCAGGGAGGCTTGAAGCAGGTAAGAGAGATAAATGGCTGGCCATTGGTTTGCTTTGGAAAGGATTACTAACCGTATTAACAGAAGGAGTTTGTGATTATCACAAGATCTGAATCCTCTGTTGACGTGTGGTGTTCTCTGAAGTCAATGAGTGGACTCAGCCGATTTGTTGGGAATTTGAACTCTACGTATTGGGCTTATGCTCCTAAAGGACAGCATTGCATACCAGGGCCACCCATATTCCTAGATTGATAGGACGCGAGTGTCCCTCTGCAGAAAATACTATCATTTCCCCCAGGAATATGGATGAGGTCCTGTGGAGAATAAGCAAATAGAAAATAGCAATGGGAAGCAGGATATTGCCCCACCCACTCCTATAAACTTTAGTTCCCACCATTTATTACCATGGCTATATTACATGCGCTTAGGTTCATCCCCACCCACAGACGCTTTCAGGAAAGGCATTTTGAAATCCAGGAATAGTAGTTAGCTTGGCCTCACTAGAGCCCCTGTTTGTGGCTTTGAATTTGGGAAGGAAGATCTCAGCAAAGCTAGAAGTTCATATACTGTTGTTCAGAAGTACTCTGAGAAATGGTCAAAATCTTGTGCCATTGCACCCTGAGAAAGACAGAAGGACTCAGTTCCATTTACGTGTTTAGAGAATAGCTGTTCTGGAAGCTGCTTACACTGAGGTGATGGCTGAGCATGGTTATTCCTGGGACCAGAATATGGGAACCTAAGTCCCAACTCTTTCAGGTTTTAGCTATATAACCTTAGCCTAAAGGCCTCAGTTCCTTTATCTATAAAATGGGAATAGTAGTGCCTACATTGTAGGATTATTGTGAGGGTTAAATAAAGTAATCCCATATGCTCAGTGAGTTTTGGTTATGTCTGTTACTGTTATATGGATGATAATGATTATAGTAAGCAAAAGAAGACAAAATCCCTGGGGCTTAGATTTTGTTGTTGTTGTTTTTGCTCACGACCTCTCCTGAAAACTTGAGATCAAAGGAGCAATGAGGATTCTGCTCCTTTCCTTGCAGCTTGAATTAGGCTTTGCCTGTGTCTTCACTTAATAGGTAAATTCTAGAATAAGTACAAGATAAAACATCTTCTACCCAATCATAGGCCAGCATCTAGGATCCAGCAGATCGCCTTTGCTTGTGGGAACTTGTGTGTTTGAGCTAGGGACCAGAACCGATGAGGGGAGAGCCTGGTGGGGGACCCCAGGTGCCTCACCCTCTTTCCAGAGGGGGCCTTGCTAGGTGAGCACTAGCAAGGGTGCAAGGTCCAAAAGCTGTATATTCATAACAAGTGAGGCCTCGCAGTAAGGTCTAGCTGGAGATCTAAGGATTTTTCTTTGAGACTTCTCTGGGTCCTCTCTGCAGGGTGATGTGGTCACTTCCAAACCAGAGGGTTCCTGCCCTGGCCTACCAGAGCCCCAGTCTGGGAGGGGTCAGGCTGTCCTCTAACTCTCTGTTGCAGTGGTTGCTATTCTCTGCACGCAGGGGCCTCTGGGATGTGCGAGGTTGTACCGAAATGGAGTGTGAAGTGTGCAACCCTGATTTTCCTGGTCTAAGCTCACCCATCGGCCAATTCACCCTATGATTCTGAACTTAGAGTCTCTGCCTTACCTTCTGGTCAGCTCTAGATTAGCCAAAGTGCATTGCTTCCTGATAGTTCCTCTCCTTTCTTAAATGCTGCCCTGCTTGTGCAGTAACTAGTTTCGGTTCATCCTGGTGATTCTGAATCTAACGGACTGACATGGAGCCTTTGCTATCTGCAAATCACCCCGTGAAGGTGCAGAGAAACAACTCTGGATAGGACCCAGCCCCTGGTCTCAAGGTTCTTCACATATGGTGTTAAGAAAACTTGATCAGAGCAGTGGTCAGGATGAAGACAGGGTGCTGGGCAGGTTCAGAGGATGGGTGGCTAACACAGCCTTGGGGAGGAGAGACCAGTGGTGAGGGTACCACTGAGGCTTGCAGAGCAAGGTGGATCAGTCAGGGAAGGAGGCTGGTGTAGGAAGTGGTCTCCCAGGCAGGGTTAGAATGTAGTGCTGGGGTGGAGATGGTAGGAGATGGAACTGGAAATGAGGGCAGGAGAGGGTCCACCGAGGGCCTGGGAAGCAAGTAGGGTAGATCAAACTCCCAGGGCTATGAGAGTCTCAAGGGGTACTCAGGAAGGAGCACTCAGGTTAGGATGTGAAGAGTGAGGTTGAGGGCACACAAATGAAGCAGAAAGCCTATGAAGAAGGTTACTAGAGCAGCTCAGGCCATGAGGGCGGCCTGGTGCAGGGTGATGACTATGGGGGTGGGTCCATATGGGACAGATGACTCTGTCAGGCCCTCAGGGGAAGGGAAAGGCAATCCAGGATTTGGCGTCCAAGAGGGAGGCTGAGTGTGGACAGGGATATGGACTTTTCTCATTAGAACTTTTCTTTTTGTTTACATCTTTACTCTCAGAGCCCACCAGAAAAGCTTATAGAATAAAGAAATTAGGAAAAAAAAGAGATGTGGGGGGGTACACAGAGAAGGTAGACAAGTACATATAGGGGTGTGGCTTTGTTGGTAAAGGGGGCCCTGCTTCTTAGGGTAGAGGGCCTCTACTCTCTAACGCACTCACTCCTGGGCATGCCATTTCCACGGCATGTGAATTATACTAATGCTCCTGAATTATGCAGGTATCTTGATCCAGCCCTTGACTCCATGCTGATGGGCAGCAGAGCAGCCATAGACTTGCTCTATATGCAGGTGAGTGTTGCCAAGAATCCTCAGAAGAACGTGTGTTACAGGCTATTTGGTTTGGAATCATTTTAAAAAATGTGGTAGGTAATAATTCTATATTCATACCTAGAGCAGGCAAATTCATATCAACAGAAAGTACAACAGAGGTTAGCAGGGGCTAAGGTGAGGCGCAAAGTGGTTATTATTTAATTGATACAAGTTTTTGTTGGGTGCTCGTGAAAAATTTTTAGGTATAGATAGTGGTGACAGTTATTCAACATTGTGAATGTATACACGTATAATGCCACTGACCCAGTCGCTTAGGAAGGATTAAAATGATAAATGTTATGTTGTGTATGTTTTATTATGATTTAAAAAAAACAAAAGAAGAGCAGTTTAGAAAGAGGAATAGAAAGAATTCTACCTCTATTTTAAATTGCTCTCTGCATTTGCAATGTATGCACATCTTTAAAAAGGAACAAACTGTATTAAAATTGTAATTCTCAAGTCACATTTAACTTCTGCAATTACAAGAGATTCTGCAAGACAGCAAACATTACTGATATATATTGAGCATTTTAATTTTAATATAGTCTGTTCTTTTCTTAAAATGTATATACTTTTTTGGCACCCTCTGTATTATTTAGGCTAATTTGATGTGAGCCTAGAAAGAATACCTAATAATTTAAAGTCACACATGACCCTGACTTTCACTCTAGCATACCCCTCTTTTCCCTTACCTGCGCCGACGCCTGACTCCATGTCCACAAAATCCATGCAGTTGTATAGGGCCTCTTGCTTGTTTGATGATCTGCTATTGAAATTCTTAATTATTTTTGAACCAAGAACTTGCATTTTCATTCTTCACAGATAGGCCCTGCACATTATGTATTTGGTCCTGCCTATCCCTGCCCCTTAGCCTCCAATAAAATAAATTGAGAGCTTGGCCTCTGTTCCCTTCACCTGCCTGGTGAGGTGGAGGTTCTGCCAAGTTGTGACATGATGCACCCATCATGTTACCCAACCTCAGTTCTCCACCTGCTCTGCCGGCCACTTCCAAGTGTGCACGCTCACCCGCTCACCACGCCAACATCCTCAGGGACCTGACGCTGCCCAGGCCTGGCTGGACCCTTTTGGGAGGGAGACTTGGAAACTTCTTTCAGGAGTCCCTGAGAATATCCTATAGTCTGTTCTTAAGCCACAGGCCGGGTGATGGTCACAGCCCTGCCAGGGCTGCCTCCAAGTCAGGAGGTAGAATTTTGAAAAGAGGAGAGATGTTATGGTTCAGTCATTACTTTTAATGAGCTTTTCAAGGAGACTAGGAAACAACAAAACCTACTGTATAACTTTCGGCACAACAAAAAGGTCAATGAGCCTGTAATCCCAGCAGTCTGGGAGGCCGAGGCGGGTGGATTGCCTGAGCTCAGGAGTTCAAGACCAGCCTGAGCTAGAGCGAGACCCAGTCTCTAAAAATAGCTGGGGTTGTGGTGGGTACCTACAGTCCCAGCTACTCGGGAGTCTGATCCCAGGAGTTGAGATTGCTGTGACCTCTGACACCAAGGCACTCTACCAAGGGCAACAAAGTAAAACTCTGTCTTAAAAAAAAAAAAAAGGTCAGCCGGTGGATTTTTATGCTTTGACTTACTAGAGGGCATAGGAAAGAACCTCAATGTGTACTTCCTTAGGTGACTTTCTAAGAGATCAAGACCACAACGTTTTTCTAAATCCTAAAGAGGCAAATCAAAATATAGTTAAATGTTTAATATTCATTATTATATTTGTATGGCCAGAACATAGCTTGAGTTTATTTCATATTATACTTCCATCCACATATAATCACGTCCAGTATACTTATACCCACGTTATATAACTTGGAGCTGAATTACCATTTTAAATGTTCATTAAGAACATTTAACTTAATTTAAATGTTCAATAAAGATCATTGTATCCTTGCCATTATGATACATGGTGTCTGGTTTTTGCGATGTCAAGTCCTTAGTTGAGAACACATCACCTAATTCTAGTATCGTTCCTGTGGGAACTACAGTCTCGATGGCACGGCTTCCAGTTCCCACTGTGGTGAGAGGTCAGAATTGTCAGCCCCATGCTGTGATTTCTTAATCTGTCTTCATTAAGGAGTTGTAAACCAGGGAGAAATAGATGATGGTATTTCCTCTGCTTGCAGCTGGCAAAAAGGTAGCTTCATGGAAAGCTCACTGAATTGCAGTTTGAGAAGTGAAGTCTGTCCCTTGCTTCGCCCCTAGCCCTCTCTCTGTGCAGTCCTGAGCCAGCCACTTCATCCTTCTGAACCACGACGTCTCCCTGTTAAGTGATGAGGTTGAACTAATAGTGTCTAAGGGCTTTCCCGGCTTTAATAGACTGCTATATTCCAATCTTGGCTTTTTGCGTGGCAAAATCTTCAAAATATTGTAGTTGCTCTCATAATGCTCTTACTATTATCATCATCACCATCGCTATCATCGCCTGAGTCTGAGTGGAGTACTGAGAAGTCCAAAGGCAGCAGCAGGGCTGTCAGGACCCCAGTGGCCGCCTCCTCTGGGAAGCCGCCCTTGACTCTTCTCAAAGAAAAAATGCCTTCCTCCCTCCCTGTTCCCACGGTGTTTTGTTTATATCCTCTGTTCCAGCACTTCTCACCCAGCATTGCTAATACCATTCACTGCATTTCTCCCTAACCAGACTCTGACTGGCCAAGGACAGAGACTGTTTCCTTCCCCTGTGTCCTGGGTGCCTTGGATACCTGGATGACTGAGAAGCAGTCATCCTTTTAAAAAGTTAACTCACAAAGCTCTCACGAGATCTGATACATAGCAAAAAATGGAGTCCTTATAATTAACTATTAAAAGATACTCCGTTATTTGAATAAACACCTTCACTGTAAAAACTTCAAAAAAAAATTCAAAATGTCGTATTTAAAAGCATACTTCTAAGTCAGAGCCACTATTTTAGTGTAAGACTTAAGATAATTTTTACTTCACATTGAATATAGTCAGGCACCCAGGAAGTCTGACGATGGCCCCTGAGTATTGGTGACAGATGTCTGACCCAGCCCATTTAGGGCTTTGCCTTTGGACACGAAAGAGTTGATGATAACTTGTGAAAAATCATCTGATCTAAACTCAATAGAGGTTCTGACTATATTTGAATAAACACCTTCACAGTAAAAACTTAAAAAAGAAAAGGTACTCTTTTGATTTTTTATGAGCTACTCTTGATTTTTTACAAGCAGATGATGTCCAAGGAGTCAAATGGATTCCCGCAATCTATTTCCTTTCTTCTCTCTCTCTCTCTCTTTTTTTCACATTATGTTAAATTTACACAAGCATCTTTAGCTTTTTTAAACAGAATGATGTTAACAAAATGAGAGATTGCATTTAAAAGTATACATTTCTGGGCTTTCTCTAAACATTTGAAAGTTCAGTCAATTCTGGGCCTGCATTTCAGCCCATACAGTAACTTTGTACAAATTAGAAAAAGGTACCCCTTCCTCAAGGAGGGCCTAGCCCCACATTGGGACTCTGGTTTGGTGAGAGGTGGGGGGCTGGCCTGGCCTCCTGACTCTCCCGCCGCCCAGTGCCCCGTGCAGGCACATACGTCCCTGGCCCTCCTCCACCATGCTTCAACCAGCCAGAACCCAATGGCCAGTGCCTTACTTTGATACCCACCTGTTCTCTATGCCTCATACTGTGCCCTCTGTGGAGGGTGCTGGTATGTGATAGGAGCTCTGGAAAACCATGGCTTATGTGATTTCCCTTTTAAAATTAGTTTCTGCTACAGTTCTAGAGGGCAGAAGTCAGAAATTGAGGTATCTGCAGGATTGATACCTTCTGGAGCCTCCAGCAGAGAAATTCTCTCAAAGCTGCTCTCTCAGCTTCTGGTGGTGTGGGCAATCCTTGGTGTTCCTGGGCGTGTGGATGCATTTCTCTCTAACTCAGATATTTTATCACTTTAATTACAATAAAGATCTGTTGTATTTATAGATATGCTATAATTTTAATGAGATGAATGTTAACTGTTTGCATATTTTCACTGGGCCAAAACTATTGACAACAAAACCATCTTGTATACTATAATGACTTTTCATTTTGAAAAGAGAAAACAAAAAGTTGTGTGCATAGATTCTGGGGATTAAGATGGGGACCTCTTTGAAGGGACCATTGTTTTCCTATCATAGCTTCTAAATAGCTGATTGGTCACCATGTGTGGGGAGTTCACTCCACTCAGTCTTGGAAACCTGAAATGTAATCACTAATCACAGGCTTGCTCTGCTTCTTAATGAAATAAAGATGCTTCCCAATATATTTTGGGGAACAAGCATTCTAAAATTATAGAATAAAAAGGGCCACCTCAAAGCCTGAAGCAGTCCCCTCACTGGAGATGTCCAAGGAAGATATTTAGAAGGGATTCTCTGGAAAAAAAGCATGTGTTTATCAGAATGTTGGGCAGCATTTTTAAACTATAAATAAGACGGTGAAATGAATATAATGGGTGTGACCAGTATATTTTTAATGCAATTTAATGGAAGGAAAATTGCATACTACAAAGCATTATTTAAATGCAAGGGCTGTTTTATGAAACTTTTACTTACATATCTATCATAAGTAAAGTTAAAGTTATAAGAAAAAAAATAAAATAAAATAAAATTAGGTTCTGTGTTCAAACCCAGCCCTGGCTGAACTGCAACCAAAAAATAGCCGGGCGTTGTGGCGGGCGCCTGTAGTCCCAGCTGCTCGGGAGGCTGAAGTAGGAGAATCGTGAAAGCCCAAGAGCTGGAGGTTGCTGTGAGTCCTGTGACATCATGGCACTCTACCAAGGGTGGTAAAGTGAGACTCTGTCTCTACAAAAAATAGTTAGGTTCTGTATAAGTCCCTCTCAGCCAGTCTTCAGGGAAGGAACCATGTAACTTTGTAGCAACATTTGTCTAGACTTGACTCACAGTCTGGACCAACTTGGTGAGGTGCTATATATAGTGCATTTGAGTGATAACTTGTGAACCCATAAACAGGGCCAACTCTTTTTTTTTTTTATTAAATCATAGCTGTGTACATTAATGCGATCATGGGGCACCATACACTGGTTTTATAGACCATTTGACACATTTTCATCACACTGATTAACATAGCCTTCCTGGCATTTTCTTAGTTATTGTGTTAAGACATTTATATGCTACATTTAGTAAGTTTCACATGTACCCTTGTAGGGCCAACTCTTTTTAAAGGTAATAAAACAAAAACAGTTGTGTTACCTCTGCTGTAGAGCATTTGAATCTGTGTTTGAGGATGCTAGTCTACTGATGACTGATTACATTTTCAGTTAATACTTACCACCGTGAGTCCTGTTTATCTTCCTTTGTAGCCATGCCTTCTTTTTGAGGTTGTTGCCCTGTGCTAACAGTCCTTTCAGGGTCCTAACATAAAGTAAATTCAGGAAAGAAAAAGGTGCTTAGGGTGGCGCCTGTGGCTCAAAGGAGTAGGGCACCGGCCCATATACTGGAGGTGGAGAGTTCAAACCCGGCCCCGGCCAAAAGCTGCCAAAAAAAAAAAAAAGAAAAATGTGCTTAGTTCTTCATGTCCCTGCTGATTCCTTTCTGGTGTGGTGTGTAGGTTCATTTATTTTCTTCTTTTTTTTTGAGACAGAGTCTCACTATGTCACCCTCAGTAGAGGGCTATGGTATCACAGCTCACAGCAACCTCTAACTCTTGGGCTTGAGTGATTCTCTTGCCTCAGCCTCCCAAGTAGCTGGGACCATAGGTGCCCACCACAGCACCCTGCTACTTTTTTGTTGTAGTTGTCATTGTTGTTTAGCAGGCCTGGACCGGGTTCGAATCCACCAGCCCCAGCGTATATGGCCGGTGCTGTAACCACTGAGCTACCGGCGCCAAGGCTGTAGGTTCATTTCTGAGAACACTTAGCAACAAGGAGAGAGCCTTGGGGCAGGTATGTGCCTACCTGGTAAGAAGTCAGTGGCTTGGGCAAGGGTAAGAGGGCTTGAGGGTAGTGCTCAGACATGGGTTTAATCTAATTCCTGCCACTCACTTCCTGGGTTATCTTGAATGTCATAACCTCTCTGAACCTCAATTTACCCATCTATAAAATGGTGAGACTTGTTCATCTCCTACTGAATATAGCAGTACCCCCATTTGAAGTCTTACTTTCCCTGTGGTCAACCATGGTCCAAAAATATTAAATGGGAAATTCCAGAAATAAACAATACATAACTTGTAATTTGTGCACAGCTCTGAGTAGCATGATGAATTCTCATTCCATCCCATTCCATCCCACTCAGCACTGAAACCCTTCCTTTGCCCACTCTATCCACACTGTGCACGCCACCTGCCTGTTAGTCACTTTATAACATCTCAGCTATCAGATTGACTGTCCAGGTACCACAATGCTTGTGTTCAAGTAACCCTTCTTTTACTTCATAAAGGCCCCAAAGTGCAAGAGTTTTGTGCCTAATTTATAAGTTAAACTTTATCAAAGTTGTGTAACACAGTAAAAACCATGGCACATATAGAGTCTGGTACCATCTGTGGCTTCAGGCCACTACTACAGGTCTTGGAAGGACCCCCCCCAAGGATGAGGGGGCACTACTGGAGCTGGGAAAAAGTCAGTGAGAAACCTATCTAAAACTGGTTCTCAGCAAATATTAGTTATTTCTCTCCTCTCTAAATCCTTTCCCACAATGTCCAAAAGTGTGTTCTCTTCTTTCAGAGATAAAGCATGACCCTGAGGGACGTAACACGTAGACTTATGTTCAGACTAAGGTGTAAAGAAGCACCTGGTAATTGGCAGAGGATTATTGAGTGTTTGCGGTATGTAGGACACTGGGCAAGATTCCCTGAGGCGGAGGGCACAGGGTCATCCCTTGGGAGGTTGACCATCTAACTGAGGAACAATGGACCATGCTGTTCAATCACAGTAAGTCGCAGTAGCACAGGCTGGGGTTATGCAGCTGATGAGACTACAGCTCATACCAAGCTGTCCAGGGCCAGGCTGGCTAAAGGGGAGGGGATCTAGGTGCCAGAGGGAGAGGGATGAGCACAGGAAAGGGCCTGGAGCAGGAAGGCAGGCTGAAAATAGACAATAACCTTCTTACTTCCAGGTTTCCTTCTGCTCCAGAACAACCCTGATGAGCTTCCAGAGAGGGCCATTGTCCTCCAGGCCATGTCTGCCTTCCGGCCCAGTGTTGTTTTGCTTAAACCTGCCAGGGATTAGGAAACAACTGAGAAACCCATTAAGGATTTGAGGTTTGGGAACACTTGGCAATTACCAAAGCTGACCAGACAGGGCCCAACAATACATTCAATTTTTAATTTTTTAAAAAATTGTAAAATTTTCATCCCATAAAAAAGGTGCAAATATGGAAGAGTTCAAAAATGAAAGTGAATGTCACCCTAAATCTTAAATCACCCCCACACATAACTGTTAGCTTTGCCGATATGTTTATTTCATGTATATCTCATTTATATGCACATGCATTGTCTTGACTCATAAGTATGCACACAACATTTTTTTTTGTTTGTTTTATAAAAATTTAAGGTCTACTGCTATACTCCTATTTTGTAACTCATTTATCTATTTTGGGGCATATCATAACAGCATCTATCACAGAGAGTGGCTATAAGGATTGAGTTGAAATACTTCAAACACTGCCAGACCCATAATAAGCACTCTACAGGTTATTAATTAATAAGCTGAAACTTTTTCATTAGTATAAACAGTAACAATTACGGCAACATTAGTATGAACAATAACAATTTTTTCTAACATTGATGTTTATGATTCAAATGTATTTGTCATTTGGGATTTTGTGTGTGTGTTAATTGCCAATACATGGCTTTTATCCATTTTCCTTGTTTGTGAATGTTTGCATTTCTCTTATTGCTTTATATAAATATTAATGTTTTGCCATGTGTGATGCAGTCATTTCCCCTGGTTTTCCATTTGATTTAGTTTTGTTCTGGTGGTCTTCATATTTTCGGTAATTATATATTAGTATTCCTTCATTATGACATTTTGGTCTTTATATCTTAAAAAGATATTTTCTATCAAGATCAGAAAAAGATATCTTTTCAAGTTCTTTTATGTTTTTTTTTACATTTAAATCTTTGATCTGTCTGGGATTTATTTGATCAGGTAGTGCTGGGGGAAAAGCTAACTTTATTTTCTTCGCCAAATTAATTGTTCTTCCTAACTCACTAATTTAAAAAGTAACCTTCCTAACATGCTAAGTCCTTAAACATGTGTCCACTTGGGTCTGTTCTAATAGTGCTTCATACACAAGTATGTTTTTATCAGATTAATTTCTGCTAAGATTGCTCATTTTATAATTTCTGTTGTTTTAAGGCAGTACAGGACATTGGAAAAGGATGGGCCAAACCCACAGAGGTGCAGAGGGAGAAATTAGAAGCCCTCCAGAAAGAAGATAATCAAACAAAGGTGAATCAAATATTTTACCAAGAGAAATCCCTTGGAAGGGGGTTAAAGAAACATGTTGGATTTGAGCTGCTTTGGTAATTTATAAAGCACTGAAAGGCTCTTCAAAAAAAGAAAACCTTTATTGATTTTTCTGATTATAGAATTAATGAAAGCTTGTTGTTAAAAGATTGTAAAGGGCGGCGCCTGTGGCTCAGTCGGTAAGGCGCCGGCCCCATATACCGAGGGTGGCGGCTTCAAACCCGGCCTCGGCCAAACTGCAACCAAAAAATAGCTGGGCGTTGTGGCGGGCGCCTGTGGTCCCAGGTACTCGGGAGGCGGAGGCAAGAGAATCGCTTAAGCCCAGGAGTTGGAGGTTGCTGTGAGCTGTGTGAGGCCACGGCACTCTACTGAGGGCCATAAAGTGAGACTCTGTCTCTCCAAAAAAAAAAAAAAAAAATGTAAAAATACAGACCGTAGATCGTGAGTCCTTTACCATGTTAATTAACATAGATCCTCAGAATTATTTTTAGTGACTACAGAGTATTCTTTTTCATGATTATGTCATCGTCTGCCGAACCACCTTTCTCTTATTGGAAGTCAGGTTGTTTGTAGCTTTTGCTGCTATAAATCACTTTGGCAGTGAGTACCACGAGGCCCAGGACTGTGTCTAATTTATACTTACTCTGTGGATTCACAGCACCTGCCACAGTTCCTGGCTGAAGTCCCTGCACACTGCAGCCAACATCCTGTCTTTGAGTATGTGTTCTATTATTCCCCAGGATATATTTCTAAGCATCTGTTTTTAAAGCTTCCATAAAAGTAGTACCAATTCACACACCTCCTGCCCCCCAGCAGGGAATGAGTCTGACAAACAAGACATTTTAACAGGAGAAATGGCCTCTGCCTCACTGTGTTGTTTTTCTGTTTTTCTTCTTTTGACTTGGCCAATGTTCACAACTGCAGCGTTGATTTTAAATAGAATACAATTAAAATTTAGAGGACTTATGTATACTTAGAGTGACATAAAAAGTAACTCTTCAAAGGTTCAGACACTTTGAGATTTTTATTGATGGGCTACAAAAAAAAAATGATGAAATGGTACATACTGACATTATTTTTTACTACCCGCCCCTGCCAATCCCTGGGGTTCTACCTAAGCTTTGTCCCAAAAACCTTGGAGTTGAGTTTCTCTGTGCATTTGCAAATTTGTACAATTACAGCTTCTATTTTGATGGGTAGAATATTGCTGGTGCTTCAGGCACAATTACAGATTGTGTGTATCACAACCAATTCTAAGCACATGTCTGCCCTATAAACTTCTTAATGCATTAAGAATATTATATTTTACGAGGTTCTCCTTAAATGTATACTTGTATTTTTTCCACAAAGCAAATTTTATCTTCTTTAATAAATGCTTTACTTAGATTTATCATATTATTTATAATAATACATTTTTAAAATTTTGAATACATGAATTAGGTGAAAAAAATGAAATCATTGAAATTAACTGAAATGTACTGCTAAATAACCAGCATTATTTGTGAAGTTCTTCTCCTGCTAAAGGAGCAAAAGTGTTAATAACTATTATTTTATGTATATATACAACAAAACTTGGAATTAAAAATGAATAAAATCACTTTAAAGAATCATCTGATCTAAATTAGAGTTAGGATAACTATGGTCCATGGGCCACTGTTTTTATAAATAAAATTTTGTTGACACATAGTCACACTTTTTCATGTAATGTGTAAGGCTGCTTTTGTGCTACAATGGCAGAGGTGAGTAGTTGCTATAGAGACCATATACCCAGAAAGCTCAAAATACTTACTATATGTAAGTACTTGCCCACCACTGATCTAAGTTAAAATACAAATATACCTTCTGTAATTACCTATATTGTGTTTTTCAGATGCAGTCTTCTTAAAAGAAATAGTTTTTTCAAGTATATAATCCTTGCAGATTTCCATCTCTTGGTTTTCATACAGTGATATCATAATGCCCCTTTATTGAATAGCAAATACCAATACTCATTTTAAATAGGTTATTTATTCATCATCAACTCTCTTGCAAAATAGAGCTTCACTTTTTTTTTTTTTTTTTGAGACAGAGTCTCAAGCTGTCACCCTGGGTACAGTGCCCTGGTGTCACAGCTCACAGCAACTTCAGACTCTTGGGCTTAAGTCTCCCAAGTAGTTGTGCCCACCACAACGCCCAGCTATTTTTAGAGATGAGGTCTCGCTCTGGCTCAGGCTGGTCTCGAGCCCGTGAGCTCAGGCAATCCCCCTGTTTCAGCCTCCCAAGTGCTGGGATCACAGGCGTGAGCCACCATGCTCATCCAGGTCTTGATTCCATGTGTTCTGCGAGGATGGCAGGAGCTTGTGATGTGAGGTTTTTGCTTGCTTCAAATGGTCTTTTGCTTCCCTCTACCCATCACCTGCCCTGATTTTGGAACAGTTTTTGGAGCTGTGCCGGGAGGTACAGCACTACGGGTACATGCAGCTGGACCTGTGCACCTGCGACTGCCCGGAACCAGGGTGCAGGGCTGTCCTCTCCATTGGCAACAGCGAGATCAGCTGCTGCATCACCCTGCCTAGTAACCAGACCCAGGACGTTGTTTTCCAGATGAACAGGGGGGAAGTGCTGGTGGGTCACTTTCCTTGTGAGTATCTTGGCACCTTGCTTTGCCCATGGTTGCAAGTTTCCAACTGTGATTTTAAAATCCTGTTGCTCTGGGGGGAGGGAGAGAGGGAAAGGGGGTTGGGATGCTGCCACTTGATGGGCACAATGTGGGACATGGAGCACCTCCTGGCTGCAGGACACAACTACAAGAGGGACTCTACATAACAAATGCAAACATTGTAACCTAGTTGTACCCTCACAATAACCAGAAACTTAAAAACAAAAAATAAATAAACTAATGGCAAGAAAATAAATAAGATCTTGTTGCTCTTGGAGGACAAAGTTGGCACTGGGGAGACAGGTTTGCTGCCTGCATCCCTGCCTTGAGTAGAGTGGCATCTAAGCCACAGTGCACTTCGTTCAGTGGTAAAACCTATCCGGAGTCTGACATGGGTTCCCCAACCAGAGCAGCAGAGACACCAATCTTCCTGCCTTCCAAAAGCAGACCTCTGCTGCTTGAACAATTACCATTTATTGAGTGCTTACTATATGCTCAGTGCTGATAAGATCACTACCCTTCAAAACTGGCCATGACCAGCAGAGCTCTTCCTAAGGAGCCCTGGCTTGTGCTTGCATCACCAGCTCCTTACAAGAGAAACTCCTATCAGATTTATTGAGTCCCTACATTGTACCAGGTGCTCTGCTAGCCACCACCACCTCTGTATTAAATTCTCACCAGAACTCATTCAGCTAAGTGGGATCATCCTCTTTGCACAGGAAACCGAGGTTGACTAGTAAAGGGAAAAAGCTAATAGGGCAGCCACGATGAGGCCACTTGTTAAATCCATGGGCTCACGGGGAACTTTTTAGCTGTCTAGCACTTGCCCTCTCTGGGGCATTTGACACTGTCAACTATCTCTTGCTTCTCAAAACTTCCTCTCCTTCCCCACTATTCCTATGGGCCATTTCTCCCTCCAAGCATTGCCCAAACGCTGGTGTTTCCCAGGGGGCCATTTTTAGCATCGTTCCCCAATTGAGTCTCTGAAATCAATTGCTCAGCAACCTCTCCAAGGCCCAGGATTTCCTGCTCCCTTTAGATGCCATCGTGGGTATCTCACTGACGTCTCCAAACTTTCCCAAAGGCAGACTCGTGCTTCCCTTCTCCGGCCTGTTGTGGAGTTCTTTCTCCTGGGTCCCTGGCTTGGTAAGTGGTACTTTCTCCACCACCCCCACCTTCCAAACCAGGAATCGTGAAACTAGCTATTTTCTCCTCACTCATATCCTGCATGTGTAAGTGCTGATGGAGGCCAGCGCTGTTATCCCTCAGAGATCTCCTTTTGTTTCCAGCTCACAGCTCAGTCTCAGCGTTGCCTACATGGATGGGTGGAACGGCTCCCTAACCCTTCTCCCTGCCCCCTCTTACCCACCAGGGGTCAGAGAAAACACTTGATGTGATTTCAGTCCTTTTGAACATATGGAAACTTGCTTTATGGCCCCAAATTTGATCTTTCTTGGTAAGTATTTCATATGTGCTTAAAAAGAATGTGCCTTCTGCTATTTTTCTGGAGTATTCTGTAAATGTCAGTAACTTTAGGGATTGACTTTTTCTTTTTTGTGCTCCGCATAATTCTTTGGAAGTTCATCCAGTCATTAGTCTCCTTTTATTGCTGAGCAGTAGGGCGTGATATGCACGTGCCAACATTTGTTTTAACCATTTACCCACCAAAAGACATCTGGTTGTTTCCAGTTTTTAGCTATAGTGAATGGAGCTGCCGTAAATATTCATGTACAGGGTTTTGTCTTTCCACGAGTCTTCATTTCTCTGGCATGAATACCCAGAAGAGAGGCTGCAGGGTCTTATGATATTGCCTGTTTGCTTTTTTTTTTATTTTTTTATTAAATCATAAGAAACTGTTGAACTGTTTCAGAGAACAGCTATTCCATTTTACCTTCTCACCCGCAAGGTATGAGTGACCCAGTCTTTCAGCATCCTCATCAGCTTTTGGTGTTGTCTTTGTTTTTTATTTTAGTCACTCTGTTAGGTATGTGCAGGCATCCCCCAGTTATAAAAGAGATAGGTTGAATTTGTATGTAAGTTGAAACAAGTACATTTACCTACTCCCTGTGAGAGCCTCCATTCGTAAGTGCAAGTCAAACTTCAGTCGAATGTTTGCAACTGTGGGGCTTACTATATTAGTCTCCATTTATAAGCAAAAGTCAGATGTTTGTAACTCGGGAATTGCCTATAATAGCATTTCATTGTGATTTCAATTTGCGTTTCCCTCATGGATCCTGAGGCTGAGCATCCTTCACGTGCTTATTTGCCATCTGTCCATCTTCAGTGAAATGTCTCCTCAGATGTTTAACTCATTGTCTAATTGGATTATCTGGATTCTTACTGTTGAATTTTGAGAATTTTTTATGTATTCTAGACACTAGTCCTTTCTTGACCATCTAGTTTGCAAATATTTTCTTCTACTGTGTAGTTTTTTATCTTCTTAAAAAGGGTCTTTGGCAGATAATTTTGATGAAATCTAACCTATCTTTTTTTCCTGTATGGATTATACTTTTTTTCCTTGTATGGATTATACTTTTGGTATTGAATCTAAGAACTCTTTGCTAAACCTTAGACTCTGAAGTTTTACTATTTTTTTCTTGAAAGTTTTATAGTTATGGGTTTTACATGTAGTCCTGATCCATTGAGTTAATTTTTTATATAGAGTATGAAACTTAAAATAAGGTTTCTTTTTTGGGCCTGCGTAAGTCCAGTTGCTCTGGTACCATTTGTTGAAATGGCTGCCTTTCCTCAATTAAGTTATTTTTACATCTCTGTCAAAAATCAGTTGGGCACATTCATGTGGATCTATTTATGGCTCTCTGTTCTCTCTTGATGATATGTATATATATTCCTCCACCAAAGTGACATAATTATTGTCTTTCTTTGTAAAAGTTTTATTGAGGTTTAACTTGTGTATCACACAATTCACCTGTATAAAAGTGTACAATTCAGTGGTATTTAGTGCATTCACAGAGTTGGGCAACCTTCACCACAGTCAATTTTAGAACACTTCTAATCTCAGAAAAAACCCAAACCACTTACCTGTTACCTCCTTATTCCCCCAACCACTAACCAGGAAAACCCCACTAATCTGCTGTCTGCCCCTATAAATTAGATTTGTCTATTCTAGACAATTCCTATTAATGGAATCATGTAATAGGTGGTCTTCCTGACTAACTTTTTACTTGGCATGTTTCAAAGGTTCATCTTTACTAAGCATGTTATCAGTACTTTATTTTCTTTATGGCCAAATCATATTTCACCAAATAGTCACAACACATTTTATTTATCCATTCATCCACTGATGGACATTTGGATTGCTTTTACCTTTCTGGTTGTTGTCAGTTATGCTGCTGTGAACATTTGTTCAGAAGCTTTTGTGTGAACTTAAGTTTTTGTTTTCCTTGGGTATATACTAAGAGTGGAATTACTGAGTCAAATGATAATTCTAAGTTTAAATTTTTGAGGAACTGTTGCTAGCCTGCTTTCTAAAGTGGCTGTACCATTTTATATCCCCACTAGCAGCATATAGGGGTCTGGTTTTCCCATATCTTTGCCAGTACTTGTGATTATCTGATTGTCTTTTATTTATTACAGCCAACCTAATGGGTATAGTTGTATTTATTAATGGGTTGTTTCATTTACTTCAGTATATTTTTCTCTCTCTGCTTTATTTTTGGGTCTCTATTGCTATGGCTTCAAGATTATTAATATTGTCTTATATAATGTCTAGTATTGCTGTTTATACCATCCAGGGAATTTTTACTTCTAATATTGTATTTTTCATCTCTAGAAGTATCATTTAGGACTTTTTTTACATCTTCTATTTCTCTCTTTCTCATGCTTCTATTTTTTCCCAAATTCCTGAGTGTGTGGAACATACTTTAAATAACTGTTGTAATGTTTTTTTTTTTTTTTTTTTAACACAGGAAAAAACTATTTATTCACAAATTATACAATAAACAACCATCCATTGCTCAAGACAACGTATTAAATGTTGATTATTTATTCTCTAGATACCTATCTACCTTTTAAGAATTCTCCTTATTAAAATAATGTTTTTTTAGATCACTCTGAAACTGACCTCTTTAACCAGAGCTTTCTAAACAATATAACTTGGGGTAAAAATATAATACTTTTCAAGGCAAGTGCTGACTTCTCCAACTCTGAAAAGAAAGATATATCTGCATTCCAGTAAAACAAAATTTTGAAAAATCATCCTCATTACTTACATGCTCCAACAGCTCCTTAACATAAAGTAGCCTACTTGCATCCCTAACAAAGGTAAAATTAATTTTCCACCAATAGTATCTTCCTGAGTGTCAGAAATTACAGTACTCAATAGTTCTTTATAACTGCACTATAATATAGTTATAAAAATAATAATTCACATGCAACCACAGTATTGATTTATGAATGTGATTGTGGCTTTTCAATCTTTAACATAGCCTTCTCATAAACATGAGATAGCACTATAAATCACAATCCAGTTTCTATGTACTTTGTGCTTAAGTTATTCACTCATTGACACTGTAATAACATCCTTATTTTTTATTTTTAGAAAGGTATGATTTAGCTATTCCAATTTGTAATTATTTTTCATTTTACTAAGTATTTCCAAAAATGTTATCTAGAAAAGTAATTCAAATTATTAGAGTTACAAGCAAGAATTTGTCTTCAGGATTATTTAAGTTCTTAAAAATGAAGGAAAATACTGTTTTGAGACTGGGATGACACAGCAGTAAAATCTGTCACAATCTCTGTAAAAGCCATTCATTTTAAAAATGCACATTTTAAAAATGACTCACTTTTGATAAGGACTACTCTACCCACTATACCAATTTAAAAAAAACAAAAACACCATTCTGATATATTTCACACATCTAAAAATATTGAGGGAGAAAACTACTATTGTTATAACTTTAAGTTCAAAATAGAAATGCAAATCAGAATTAAGAGAAATGTTCAGAATGTACACATTTGCATGCATTTCCAGCCAAACTTTCAAAAATTCCACATGTAACCAAATGACAACTTTGAATCAAATAATCAGTGTCAAAAATATTCAAGCTTTGTGACAGGCCTACTCTAATGAAGCAAGAAAAATGAAAGAATGAATAGTAACAGTATTATTTCTAGGAGGGAAAGAAATCACATACTTCCTTTATCATAAAACAAAATTTGAGTCACCATTTTAATAACATTGGCCATCAAGTTGTTCACTATTTAAGAATATACTTTTCAAGTTGTCTTTAAAATGTATTCATTTATGTATTCAGATTACATTAAGTTCATTAATCAAAAGCGATTTAACTCAGAACTCTAACCTTAGGGAGTATCAATCGTAACTTATCAAGGCATAGTCCGAACACTACATAACAACTCTGCCATTTAGTTTCTGTATGCCTCAACTGCCTTCTACATGTATCTCCGAGTAAATACCCCTACATCTAAACTTTAAGTGGCAATCAAAAAGATTCAAATAATTCTTCCATTATGCAAATTGCTTCATCGGGCTTTGATAAAAACAGAGCCATCTGGTGGTGTGGCGCCATCTTCCTTCTCAGTTACAGTCTCCACAGTCCCAGAAGCCGACACAATCACCATTGTTTTATTTGCTGAAACCACCTTCTGTTTTTCAGCAATAGCAGCACAAACAGCGACAATCTCATCACTTTCAAAGTCATAGTCTGGAATCGACTTTGGTGCTTCTTCAGGTGGTGCTTCCCTTTTTTTAATCTTCTGCGCTACTTTCTGCTGTTCCTGGAGTGTTCTTGCCCAAGACAGGTCTTCTTTCCATATTTCAGGGTTCATTGGATAGATGTGAAGAGCTACCTGGAAACTTCGAATAGCCAGGATTATCTCTCCTAATCCAAGTTGAGCCCGTCCCAAAGTTTGCCAAGACTCCCAGGAATGTGGATTTCGCTGAACAGCCATTTCGGCTGCATGTACTGCTGGGAACATTTCATGAAGAGACATTAGGACCTGGGATTTCATCTCATACAAGGTAGCATCATTTGGGGTCAACTGTAGGGCTTCATCCCACTTCTGAATTGCCTCCCGGTATCTTTTATTTTCAGCCAAATTGGCTCCTTCATCCTTCAGCTGTTTACTTTTCTCAGCAGAGCCTTCAAGGAGAATCTCTCTCCTACGTTTAATGGCATGAAGCCAGTTCCCTTCGTCTTTCTCAACCACATCTTTCTCATCAGCAGCTTCAGCTTCAAACTGCTGGGAAGTGACCTTTGAGACCTTTTCACCAATCTTCCTCTTCCACCCAAAAGAAGCCATTCTTGGTGTCCCGGCTGCGTAAGACCCGGTGGAGTTTCAACTCGGATTTCTCAAGCTCCTTTCTTCCCTAACCGCAACACCCACGCGCCTTGTTTTCCTCTTCTGCTGCGCCCCGACCACCCACGGCGCAGCCCCAGCCACCTGATAAGCTTTCCAGGGAGGCCCGTGTTTACAACGCTGTTGTAATGTTTTTATCTACTAATTCCATCATGTCTGTCATTTCTGGATCTGTTTCTATTGGTTGATTTTTCTCCTGCTTGAAGATAATATTTTCCTTCTCTTTTTCATGCTAGCTAATCTTTTGGTGGTACGCCAAACATTGTCACATTTTACATTATTGAATTTTATTAAATTCCTTAAAAGAGTATTAGACTTTGTTCTGACATGCAGTTAAGTTACTTGGGATTAGTTTTACTTTTTTGAGGTTTGCTTTTAAGCTTTTGCAAAGTCCAGAGTAGTCTTTAAGGCTAATTTAGCCTTTTACTCATTAGCTATTCATCTTAGACCTCTACCCAACATCTTGGCCTTGTGGCTCTATCCTGACTGATGGGAACATGAACTCTCTGCAGCCTTATTTGTGAGCTCCTGGAACTGTTCAAGTTACTGTTTTTCGGCTCTTTCCCTCGCCTCACTGAGTTGTACTTTCCATGTACATAGATAATTATTCAGCCAAATATTTGAGAGGAGGCCTCAGAGCTCTGTGTGTAATGCCCTGCTCTTTGTTTGAACTTCAGCTTCTTTAAACGTTTCTTTCTCCTCAACTCAACAAGATCTTTGGGATTTTTTTTTTTTTTTGTCTTTGGGATCTTTTTGGGTTCCCTGTCCTTGTGCTACATCCTGAAAACTCTTTTAGGCAGTAAGCTGGGATAATTGTGGGACTCACTTGTTTATTTTATTTCTTTCTGGGTTAACAATCCTGCATTATCTGTTGTTTGATGTCTGAAAACAGCTATTCCCAAGTTCATTTTTTACACTGATGCTGTCAGACCAATATTTTAAAAATATAAATCTAATTGTATTACTCCCCAGCTTTTAAGTATGTGTATGTGTGTATGTATATATGTGTGTGTGTATATATATATATATATATATATATATTTTTTTTTTTTTTGAGACAAAGTCTTATTATGTTACCCAGGCTGGTCCTGAACTCTTGGGCTCAAAGAATTCTGCCTCAACCTCCTGAGTATCTGAGATTACAGGTGTACGCATCTGTGTCTGGCTAAAATCTCTTAATGTCTGTTGCCCTCTGTAGGGAAAAGATCCTTAGCTTATAAAACCTATAAGAGTTATGGCTTCTTGGTGGCAAGCAACAGAAACCAATGCTAGTAGAAAAGGGAATTACTGGAATGATATGTAGTAATTTACAGATTCAAAGGAAAAGCTGAAGCTTATGAAAGGCAGGGACCAAAGAAGATCAGATTTATAGGAAACACAAACTCTTTATTGGGGCCTGTTCTTTGGGTGTCTCTACTCTGGAATCAAATGGAGGACACACAGAATCACTTATTCAACTGGTCTAACCTTATGTCTTATGCCGCCTTCTGACTCACATTCCCTGATAGATAACCTCCAGTGGAAGAGAGATGGTTTTCCCAAGAGAATTTGAGACCCCATACTAGGGGAAAGAGTGATAGATGCTGTACAGCAAAAGTCACAGATGTTCCCTAGCCAGCTTTCAGGGTCTGGTCCTACCCTGCCTCTCTAACCTTTTTTCACTCCACCCTCTGTGCCTGGAGCCCCAGTTGCAGCCACACTCCATCCCTCATGGTGTCTCCAACATGCCAGGCTCCTTTCTGCCTCAGTGAATTTGCACTTGCCCCTTCTTCTACCAGGGACCACCTCTCACCTTCACTCCCTCCAAAACAAAACACACTTGGATGGTTTCTACTTTGCTCAGATGCCCCCCACCCTCCAGCAAGCCCCCTATCCCCTCCCAGCCTGAGTTAGGTGCCCATTCCTGTTTACTTCCATAGACCTGTGTCTGCTTCCGCTCCAGCACTCACCACACCACACTGTGGTGGTTTACTTTCGTGGCTCCTCAATCCACTGATAGCTTCTTGGCGATAAGAACAGTCTTGTTCATTTTGATATTTTGGCCAACACATTAACAGACACTTAAACTTCTATTGAATATCAAGTATCTTTTCCTCTGCAGGGAACTCTGCTGGATTTGGGTGGGCCCCAGCGAACTCTCAACCAGAACTTGGAGCTCAGATTTCAATACAGTGAAGATAGTCGCTGGCAGTGGTTTGTTATTTATACCAAGCAGGTAAGTTCTCAGGGCAGAGCATAAAAACCTTCTGTGCTAAAATGTTGTCTTGCTTGCTGGGTGGAAAAAGCGCATTACCCAAACCCAACTAGAGCAGGGCACTGGAGTGTGCCACACACTCTCTTTTTGGACTGCAATGACTTTTTATTTTGTTTTATTTTGCTAGTCACCATGGCCTTTATATCAGTTAGAAATGAATTTAGTTACCAAGTAATAGGAGATTCAACCAACAGTGCCTTAGACCAGGTATCTGTAAATTTTTCTCAAAGGACCAGGTGGTAAATACTTTAGGATTTGAGGTCCTTAAGATCCTTATTGCAATTACTGTGTGGGAAACAGCCACAGACAGCACATGATGCCCCCGGACTGCGTTCCAGTAAAGCTTTATTTACAAAAACACATGGTGGACTGGATTTGTTTCCTTACTTCTGGTTTAGCCAATATACATTTTAAATTATCTCAATAACACTAAAGGTAAAGATTGGATTGCTGATATTCTTTTTTTCTTTGGCCTTTTCCAAGCAGATCAAAAGCTACAGGTCCAATACTCCTTATCCAAAATGCTTGGGACCAGAGGTTTGGGATTTGGGATTTTTTTGGATTTTGGACGGTTTTAGATTTTGTATTTCATAACAACAGTTAAGAAAACAATAGATTACATAGGCAGCCATAGTCCTATAAGATTTTAATACCATATTTGTATTGTACTTTTTTGATGTTTAGGTGCCTAAATACTTACCGTTGTGTTACACTGCCCTCGTATTCTGTACACTAACATGCTGCATAGGCTTGTAGCCGAGGGGTGTAGCAGGCTGTACCATCTAGGTGTGTGTGAGTACACTCCAAGATGTTCACACAATGACAACATTGTCCAACAGTACGTTTCTCAGAACATATCCCTGCCATTAAGCAGTGCATGACTGTACATAATAGTTATCTGGAAGGTGGGACTGAGTCTAGACACAAAACTTATTTCATATACACCTTATATACCTAGTCTGAAGATTATTTTATGTAATATTTTAAGTAATTTCATGCAAGAAATAAAGTTGGTATGCATTGAACCATCAGAAAGGGAAGGTGTCACTAGCTCAGCCACCCATGTGGACGCTCTGTGATTATTTGACCACCATTCCCAACTCTGAACTTATATACTACCAATAAGTAATAATTTTCTTACGTTTATTCACATGTAAGTAGTTAATAGTAGAAAGTGTGACGGTCCATAAATACAGTAAAAAAAACTACGTGTTCAGGGTAACTGAGCAAAGTAGTCCCACCAGAATACCCATAGCAGATGCTAAAGACCAGCAATAAAAACTGTGTTGTGTGCCTGAATTTTGACTGTTACCAGTCACACAGGGTCAGGCGTGGAATTCTCCATTTGTACTGTTTTCCACTTGTCCTTGCTCCAGAAGTTCTGGCTTTTGGATTAGGAATGCTTAATCTGTACCTCACGTATCTGGAAAGCAAAAGCTTTACCCTAGAAATCCCCCAGTAGACTTTCTGTTATGTCTCATTGGCCATACTGGGTCTTTTTTTTTTTATTAAATCATAACTGTATACATTGATATGATCATGGGGCATCATACACTCGCTTCATAGACCATTTGACACATTTTTATCACAGTGGTTAACATAGCCTTTCCGGCGTTATCTCAGTTACTGTGCCAAAACCTTTACATTCTACATTTACCAAGTTTCGCAAATACCCCTGTAAGATGCACCACGGTGTGATCCCACCGATCCCCCTCCCTCTACCCACCTCCCCCTTTCCCACTTCCCCCTATTGTTAAGTTGTAACTGGGTTATAGCTTTCATGTGAGAGCCCCAAATTAGTTTCATAGTAGGGCTGAGTCATTGGCCCTACTGGGTCTTATTACCACTCTTTGCAAATCAGGGGAGTTTGCAAATCAGGCAACTAGCAAAGAGAAATAGGATTTATGATTGGCTTAGAGGAAGCATGAATCATCACCTAAGCTAAGCATTTTATCATCCCAAATAAAATCAACATCTCATAAAAGACAAGAAGGGGCAGTGGCTATTGGATAGCCAACTATCCATGTCTACTATAGGCTGATAACTGAAAAACAAAACAAAACAAAACAAAAATTCCTAATTTTCTTAACACCAAATCCAATCGAAAAACTCTGTTTACTGAATTAAGCTATTTCAAATTGGAATCAAAACTACAGATGTTCTAAGATGAAATCAAAATATTAAAGTAAACTTTTATTCCCTGGTGATCATGCTAAATTCCATGGAGCCTTCTGGTTTCTGGTAATCACCACCCTCTTTCAACACTTTACTTCTAGTGCAATTGTGGTCATGATATGAAAGTCCTCTGAAAAACACAAAGCACTAAACCAAAATTCTGGGTTAAAGAAATGAGTCCTTAGATTCACTTTAAATGTGAAACATCCTTACGGAATGGTAGCTTGGTTCACTTGGACAGACACAGAAAGATTTTGGTGGAAACACCCTTCCCCCAACCACCCTCCCCCCAAAATGCTAAGTGCAGTTAAATTTTATTATGGTTTTTTAATCTATTCAGTAGCAAATGAGTTTAAGCCACTATAAAGAAGTACAATAAACATTCCTTCAAAGGATTCCTAATAAAGTCTTATTTCCTTTGGAGAGTGAGTTTTATTGATGTGTACCCAAGGGCTACTTTTGCAAAAGGCAGAGATGTGGCTTGTATGCCTTGTAAGCACAAATAAGGTTTTGGGCTCCAAACCTTTATAGGCCCTTTAAAGAAAAGCTCAGTCCCTTTGTATTTCATAACTTAACCTAGTTTATAACAGAGTTCCGGCCTCCATACTTGTGTGCTTTGTGTGGGAATACAGAATTGGTTTGCATCTTGTTTAGTACCATTAAACATCC
The DNA here is from genome assembly GCF_027406575.1 of Nycticebus coucang. Classification (NCBI taxonomy): domain Eukaryota; kingdom Metazoa; phylum Chordata; class Mammalia; order Primates; family Lorisidae; genus Nycticebus; species Nycticebus coucang. Next base: position 45,650 of record NW_026515576.1, on the reverse strand, counting down.
TTCCTGGCTGCATTAGCTCAGGGTTTTGTTGTTTAACTATTTCATTCTCTAGTTTCATGTAAGTTACATATATGCACAGACAAATAGGGCCAGTTCTTAGCAAGGCCAGGAAGTCAAAATTTATGTATGAATTTTGTATCTGTTACTCTTTCCCTTATTGGTGGCAACACTTTTTTCTTTCTTCCCTCCTTTACCCTTACATAAAATTAATTTCTAGCATGCTTCATAACCCCGCAAGATGCTGAGATCTGTATGTAGCCCTTTCTCCCTCGAATTCTGCTTTCTATGTCCTTCCCTGCAAGAGCTTTCTACGCGGGCTACTACCTAGCTGGGATTTTTCTCTCTCTTCTTCCTCCTTTCCATCATCCACTCCAGTACCGTGACCATCCCTGAACATAGCTCTGCTGGGATTCTGCAGCCTCAGCTTTAAGTCTTAAACTTTGTAGGACCAAAAGAGAAAACTGTCAAGAATTAAGAGCAGGATGAGACAAAGGATTCGTGGGAAGGGAGCAAGTGGGAAAATCATAGAGAACCTTAAATTTGAAGTTGGAGTGAAGAGCCTGGAGCAAGGATGCCCAGCCTTTGTGAACAACATGTGTAGCTATATGTGTCTTGGTACCACCAACTGTCATGATTAAGCCACAGATGACACTGGAGGCAATGATCAGTCTTGAAAGAGGGATTAAAGATACTGAGAAAGGGAAGAAAAACAGCTGATTTTTTTTTTAGTTCAGTAAAAGCAATAAGCTGCTAAAATATTTTTTTAAACAGGTTACTATTTATGCCTAATAATAGGTTTAAATACATATAGAACTAAATATAAGATTGATCATGATCAGTTTATTTGATTATAATAAATAAGTTTTGTTTCTTGCTCATAAAACGTGATCTGTTTCTAAAATACTAGAAAACATGGGATGTGGTGGGGGGCGTTAAGAGGAAAAAGATTAGTAATGAGATCCTGGGCATTTTAAATTTGACTTTTTGAAATTTACTTTGCCTGTATCTGTGTAATTGAGAAAATTTATGGTTACTTGCTAATTGCATCCTATGCGAACTAAATTCTAGAAAGCATTCTATGGGAGGGCAGAGCTCAAACTCTGCTTTGTTTTATAAGGAGGTAAGGAAGAGAATGACAATTTCTATAGTTGAGAGAGTTCTTTATTTCTGGCTCTATTAGGCTTTTTTGCTGAGTAGCTGCTTGAAAAAGATGGTCTCAGAAAAGATGGTAAAGCTAGCTGCAGAGAATCCAGAAATGGTAAGTGCTCTTGGCTGTGTTTATTTTTCACTTTAAGTTTCCACCATCAGCTGACACTTGGTGACCAAAGTACACTCATGAATTCCCTGGGCCAGCAGATCTGGTCCTGAAGGGAGAAATCCAAACCACACAGAAGGGAGCTCCTCTTCCTTTGGCAGCTCAGAGCTCAGAATGGCAGTGTGTAAGGAAGGCTGGCTTTCGAATTCAAGCCATTTTCCCAGTGAGAAGTTGTCTTTGGATTACAGAGAACTCTTTGCCATCTACTCTGTCTCATTTTCTTTCTGCCTTCACCCACATGGAGGCTTTTGGGTTTATCATAAAAGCTACATCATAAAGTCAGGATCTTGGGTAATCTTTTTCTTTTTTCTTTTCTTTTTTTTTTTTTTTTTTTGAGACAGAGTCGCACTTTGTTACCCTGGGTAGAGTGCTATGGCATCATAGCTCACAGCAACCTCAAAGTCTTGACTTCAAGTGATCCTCTTGCCTCAGCCTCCCAAGTACCTGGGACTACAGGTGCCTGCCATGATGCCTGGCTATTCTTTTTTGAGAGATGGAGTCTCACTCTGGCTCTGGCTCAGGCTGGTCTGAAACCCCTGAGTTTAAGCAATCCACCCACCGTGCCCTCCCAAAGGGCTGGGATAACAGGCATGAGCCACCGCACCCAGCTTGCAGGGATCTTTAACACAGTGGAAATGATTGTAAATAAGGTCTCGAGTTTGTCTCTAGAAAGAGTTCACAGCCTCTTGATTTTTCCATTGTGCCAAATGAAAATGCCTTTTGGAGAAAGCCATTGAGTCAAAGAAACTATCAAAGCTATGATTTTTTCTCAATATAAAATTAAACTTTATTTTTCTAGGCTGCATTTATTTATTAAAGGCCTGGTGGCTCATTGAAAGCATTGGTGAGCAGGCTGTAAAAAAAAAAAAATTGCTGGGCTGTGCCTGTGGCTCAAGGAGTAGGGAGCCAGCCCCATATACAGGAGGCGGCAAGTTCAAACCCAGCCCAAAAGACTGCAAAAAAAAAAAAAAAATTTTTTTTTTTTGCTAAGATTTTAATCTTTTTAATTGCCTGTCATCATGATGATATAAAAATGTCCCAAATAAGGCAGTATACTTTTTTTTTTGTGTGTGTGTGTGCAGTTTTTTGGCCAAGGCCGGACTTGAATCCACCACCTCTGGTATATGGGGCCAGTGCCCAACTCCTTGAGCCACAGGCACCACCCAAGACAGTATAATTTGATCTTTTAAAATGATTACAAATGCTAATGCCTGGATGACATTGTAAACTTAATATTTTTGTAGACTGTTACACTGATCTTTAAATATACAGTGGAAAACATGTGGAAACGTCCCTAATATTTTCACTTAAATTTAGTCTTTTATAAAAGCATGGTGGCATCTTTAGTTAACAAGGGTCTTTACTTGACTTTACAGATTTTTCCTAAGAAAATAATTGCATTTTATACTTATTTCTCTTTTTTCTAGAACTGAAAATATTTTTCCAGGGAAAATAAATTCCCTGCCTCTTAGTAATGGGCATAATTCAAAATGTACTAGAGAGTAGTAAATCAAAGCAATAAAGGAATCAAGGAGACTCTTTTAAAAAGAATAATAAAATCCAACCTCTTAGGCAGGATGGGCCCTCTTAGGTTCTTTTTATCTATATAAAACGAAGAAGAAAGAGAAAAGTAATTAACTGAAGTGGTCTCATTAAAAGGGGGAAGTGCTCTTAAATGTGGATAAATAAAATGTAAGAGGCTTATTACAGGAAATACTTGAGGGATAAATAGCTAAGTAGTTAGAATAGGGAAGGTAGTCATCTATTTAAAGTTTTCAAGAAAAGCCACAGCATTGCATTCTTCAGATTTGTACATGAATTGAGAACCATTTCTCTTTCACGGATAGCAAAATCAGCATGTTAGTCACTACTCTTGTATTGCTTTATCCAAATATTCAACAAGTTTTATTTCCAAAAACTACATATGTATATATTTTTTTTAACTCATTTTGGTTCTCAGAAAGAAAAATTCAGACCCGTCCTCTAATGAGTTTTCAGGATGTTGAAGGGATAGTCTACATTTCAATCTGGAATGTCATCTCTAAAGCTATGAGTAGAACAGAACTCAAGAATGTAAAGGAGTGAGACAGTTTAGCTGTTGGAACTCATACCAAGTGGTAGGCCTCCTCACAAAGTATAGTTGTGTAAAGTCATTTTGTGGCTTAACATCACTATACAAATATACGTTCATGACAGTTCCCTGTTTTCCAGGAAAACACACAAAGCGTAACTAACACACAGCACTTGTAGAAGGCTTGCACGGGCTAGGACACAAAGATCTCTATTTTGCAAGGCAAACCCTGAGTTCAAGAGTTTGATGGTCTTGAAGAATCTGAAGCAGGGGGGATAAATTGAGGAAACTATAACCCAAATGAGCCCCATAAATGAAGCAGATGGTCTGTACAAGCAGATTAAAGCACGCTGGTTTTCTTCTAGGAAGATGGAATGAGGGAAAGAACTTTATTGCTAACATAAGGTAAATTAGCTTCATTAGCTTTAGGCAATGTTTTGAAAGTTAAGACTTAACTTGTTTATGAAGAAATCATTAAATTTTGAGTCAAACAAATGCACTAAAGAATAATGTAAACATACAACCATGACAAAAATATCATGTTAAGGGCGGCGCCTGTGGTTCAAGGAGTAGGGCGTCAGTCCCATATGCTGGAGGTGGCGGGTTCAAACCCAGCCCCTGCCAAAAACCAAAAAAAAAAAAAAAAAAAAAAAAAATCATGTTAAATTCTTAAGTGCAATTATTAGCCATAAGCCAGAAGAAAAATAAGCATAATATTTTTGTTGAAGAAGCCTGAATCAATTGTGTTAATATTTGCTCCTTTTTTTTTTTTTTTTATTGTTGGGGATTCATTGAGGGTACAATAAGCCAGGTTACTCTGATTGCAATTGTTAGGTAAAGTCCCTCTTGCAATACTTTCAACTAGAGTAGAATTATAAAAGTTAATTATAACTTTTAAACAATTCACTATTAATTTATTGATAATTTTATTTATAAAATAAAAGATATTTTATTTTAAAATAAAGTATACTGGCGAGGATTACTTTTAGCTATGTGTGACAGAAAATAAAACAAGAGAAAACAAGAGTCTTAGACAAATTTGTATCTCCCTCAAAGAAGTCCAGCCGTAGGCATTCTAGTGTTGGTATGTGGTTCTATAATATCACCAGAAACCAGTTATAGAGAAGCCACAAAGAGTACAGTGGCTGATTATTATCAGCATTTTTAGCTAGGCCTGTGCCTTTACAGAGTTTTAGGCCCATACCACAATTCTCACCCTGCACTTCTTTATTGATTTACAAAGGAAAGTTTCAGTATTTGATGTCCTAGGAATGGTAGCCTTTTGAAGAGCTGGTCCAGTCCAGAAAATGGTAAAACTATAAACAACAGTCACAAAAATTGTCTGAATATAGCTAGAGGACAAAATTTTAGAGAGCCAGAGGGAAATTGCTGTATAGAAATAAGTGATTATATATGTGCGATTATATGTAAGTGATAATATATATAGAGAGAGAGAGAAAGAGAGAGAGAGACAGAGTCTCTCTTTGTCACCCTCAATAGAGTGCTGTGGGGTCATAACTCACAGCAACTTCAAACTCTTGGGCTCAAGCAATCCTTTTGCCTCAGTCTCCTGAGTAGCTGGGACTACAGGCCAGGCTAGGTGTTTTTCTATTTTTGGTAGAGACAGGGTCTTGCTCTTGCTCAGGCTGGTCTCGAACTCCTGAGCTCAAGTCATCCACCCGCCTTGGCCTCCCAGAGTGCAAGGATTACAGGCGTGAGCCACTGCACACAGCCGTTTATATTATTAACAGTAGCTGATCTGTTGATGAAAGAGAAAATACAGGAATATTGTATTATTGAAAAAGATTCACTTTTTTCCTCAACTCTAGTCCCCCTAGTATATAATGAATTTAAGGCCTTATTGTAGTAAGTCAGAGAAACTGATAATATTAGAAACTGCTTATGATTTTATTTCTTTGGACATAGGGAGGGGGAAGGGAAGAAGAAGAAGAGAGAAAAATGCTAAGTAATCCCCCCAAGTTCTGTATTTCATGGCACAAGATCATTTACAAACTATAATATTGTAAAATAATAATAGTAACAAAATACATTAGATATCAGAGCTTTAATTTCTCATTTCTGGGATCTGACTGATTTTTAAAAAATTATTGAGATAAGCTTCAAATATATGGACATTTCTATTAAGAATACTAACAGAGGCTGGGCACAGTGGCTCACACCTATAATCCTAGCACTCTGGGAGGCCGAGGCGGGTGGATTACCTGAGCTCAGAAGTTGGAAACCAGCCTGAGCCAGAGTGAGACCCCATCTCTAAAAACAACTAGACAGGCATTGTTGCAGGTGCCTGTAGTCCCAAGTACTCGGGAGGCTGAGACAACAGGGTTGCTTGAGCCCAAGAGTTTGAGGTTACTATGAGCTGTGACACTCAACGCAGGGTGACAAAGTGAAACTCTGTCTCAAAAAAAAAAAAAAAAACTAACCGAAAGGAAGTCTCATGCATACCTATTTAAAGCAATTTATTTTACAACAAAGTTCATCACGGCATCCTTACTGATTACTGGCACATTCTGTCAAGTGCAGTTAAAAGGTAGTCCTCGTTTGCAGTTACTTAACCCATTTATTTTGAAATGTCTGATTCTATAGTAAGCAATGACAAATAACTTAATTCACCCCTTTATTCTGTCTCAGAGTTTATTTGTTCCCGGCGAAGGCAATTAGTACAGAGACGATTGTAATTGTCGAGGTCTAAGCACTGTGCCCTGTTTGAGATACGCACAAACTGCACAGTTGGTTAATAGTTCTTTTCTTTCCAATTAAGAAAATTCTGAAACTCTTTCCCTGAAGTCCTGGCTGGGTCATATTTACTAGAGGTGTCCCTCCAGATTCACTCCCCACCTTGCCCTGTGACCTTGCTGTGTAGAAGGTGACTCCTTGGGAAGTCCAGCAGAAGGTTGGGGGAGGAAGGGAGCTTGGATCTGGATTTCTTCGCCTGCAGTCCTGCTGTGGTTGACATATCCCTCCCCTGGAGGCTGCAGCTCCTGTCAGGCAACCTTGCCTCCTTACAGCCACAGCTACTGTCAAGTTCCTGTAACAGCTGTTCCCTTGCCCCTGCAGGCCTAGAGGTGGTATGAAATTGCCCCTCAACCCTCGTCATTGCCAGCCTTGGGGGCCCCAACATCCCTTCATTGATTTGCTTTAATCCTGTCCACACCTCCATTAAATAGTTAAATAATTCCTTTCTAAAATTCTCCCCACTTACCCCGGGAATGCACCATCTGTTTCCTGCTGGGACCATGACTGGTATATTAAGTTCACCTTACATACATAAAGTATATTCAAGTGTCTTGAACTTCACTTTGATTCTTCATTTGATTAATGGTGCCTTTTGATGAACCAAAATCCCATTTGGCTTTGATTCAGCATGTGGACTGACACTCCGTGGACTATTTCAGAATTTAGAAGTACATTTCATCTCCTGTAAAGTTATTTTAAAAGCTTTCTTAAATCACAAAATCCGTAGGCAGCCACTAATGTTAAACGTCAAAGATCGTTTAACTTTTGGGGACACCATTTCCGTAACATTTAGCCTCTGGCGAGTGAAGGAGAAAAGCACAGATGACAGGTGGGAATACCTGCTCACTGGCAGCCTTTGGGACCATTAAGAGGATTATGGTGGAAGGGCCAATGTGCTAGTTAAATAGGGTATTTGTTGCTTGCTTCTCTGGGCGGTGCTGGCTGACATTTTACTAATCTATTTAGCAGACTGAAGTCCCGGAACAAAGCAAAAGTAACAAATACCACATTCAGCAAAGCCAGGTCTGTGAGTAAAATTATGTAATCAATACATCATAATTTTGGTAAATCTGCCCTTTTTTTTTTTTTTTTTTTGGCCGGGGCTGGGTTTGAACCCGCCACCTCCGGCATATGGGACCGGCGCCCTACCCGCTGAGCCACAGGAGCCGCCCAAATCTGCCCTTTTTTTAATCCAGAGTCATTCCACTTCCAGGAATAATCCAGAATTCTGTTTTTCAGAAGTTCTTCTCTGTAGGTTGGGCCAACTGGAGGCTGACATAAAATATAGCTTTTTGTTGTAGCCCCCGGCAGGGATAAGACAATTTTTACATAGAAACTATCCGAGAGGAACACAAAACTCATTGGTGATTTTCTTCTATACCTCATGCATTTTGGAAGAAAATGTCTCTTTCTCGTTTGTATATTTTAGTATACCGTATTTTAGTTTCAGAGGTTTCCTGCAGTGTGCTTTGTACAAAACAACTTTTAAGTTTATAAGATACTTTTTTGAGCATTTAGATCTGCTATACAGTTAATAATAGAAAAAAAATCACAGCAGACAATATTTTTGTGCCCTTATTTTTGCCACACACTGTTCCAAGCACTTTTATGTGAATTAACACATTCCTCCATGATCCTATAAGTTGAGGAAACTAGGGCACAGAGAAGTGAAGTGACTTGCCCAAAGTTGCACAGTAATCATAGTGGAAGGAAGCAAGCAGTCTGACCACAGAACCATTCCCTTAACTAACCTGGCTCACTCTTCCTTTCTACAGCCAAGTCCTAGTGTAGGTGAATGAAAATTGATGTCTGAGTAGCATTCGAATGGGATTTGTTATTGATTCAGCACCTGTCACAATGTCTGCTGTATATATAAAGGTCCTTAGTATTAAGTACAGTCTTTACATATATGTTAAGTATAAAAGGTCCTTTCTTGAGTGAATAAGCTCAGGGGGACAAGTAAAAGTTAAGTGCAAAGGTTTCTCTTTCATTATAACAGCATTTCTGGCTGGTTAGGTCAGAGATAGGAGACAGAAACTCCACCACTTACTGTGTCTTTAGGCAGAAATCTAAGTGTGCGCTAGGGACTACTGAGGTGCTTCTGGAAAGACAGATCCTGGGCCTCATCCCTTAAAATTGACACAGTAGATCTGGGGTGAGGGCTTGGAAAATATCAGCATTCATAACAAGCACCCCAGAAAGACACTCTACCCCATGCTTCAATTTCTTTACACATATGATAATTGCTTCATATTTAAACTCATGCATGTTTAGCAGTAGACAGCAGCAGAGCTGTGATTTTCAGCCATCGCTGCACATGGGAATCACCTGGGGAGTTCTAAACCTGATGGCCGGGTGTACCCTCAGAGATTGATTTAATTGGTCTGAGGGGCCTGGGTAATCGAATTTTTAAAGGCTGCCCAAGTGGTTCTAATATATGCTCAGGACTGGAACCATTATCCTGGAATAGTGGTTCTTAATGTGTGGTCCCTGGACCAACAGCATCAGTACCACTTACTAGAAATTAGGTCTGAAAAGCAACACCACCAAAAGACAATGAAAAAAGAAATTCAAATTCTCAGGCCCCAAAACCTACTGGGTCAGAGGGATCTGGAAATCCCTGTTTAACTGAACCCTCAGGATGAGTCTGATGTATTTTCAAGTTTGAGAGCCACTGTGTCAGAACAACAGACAACACAACACACAGCACAACAGTGAACGAGTCAGTTGTCCTCTCAGGTGACAAGTGACCCTAAAACAGACACACAACCACCTCACGCTCTGAACAGGACCACCATGTCAGAAGGGGACCTGGTGTCCAACTATATTGAATATCCATTTATTTAGCAACCCTTCATAAAATAGAACCCATCCTGAACCAGGCACTGTTATAATTGCTTTCCATCTATAATTCATTTAATACCCATAACAACCTACATATTATTTTTATCCTTTATAGGGTAGAGAACTGAAACACAGAAAGGTTAAGTAACTTTCCCAAAGTCACACAGCCAGTGAGACAGCGGAAGAGGTATTCAAACCCAAGCAGTCTTTATTTGTTGTTTACAAACAACATTTGTTTGTTCCTTGAACCACTCCGTGATGGAGCCTCTCTACCAAGACAAATCTCTTGTAGAGAAAAATGGTCTCTCTGCCCATCGAGGTGCCCACATGTTTTTTTTTTTCTTTTCATGCTCTACTCTCTATGTCCCTGTCTTTGAGATTTCATAAATATTGAAGACAGACCGCTCGCTAAAGGTTTGGGGTAGCCATGACTTCTTAAAATGCTTTAAAATAAGTATAATACTTTTTGAAAGTTTGTATTTGTGTGGGGTGTACACCAAAGACTTCGACAAAGTTAAAAATTGAAAGTCTTTAAGGGAAGAGAAAAGGACAAGACAGAGAGTTAAATGCAACTGGTGTAACATCCCAGAGTCCAGAAAGACTGACATGTCTACCTTTGCAAACCAGCAGGGGGTGCCCTCCTCACCTTAACAGCTGTACCCACACCTACCCCTAAATCAAGTTTCTACAGGAGCAAACCATTTAAAATAACCATTGCTTAAAGAAACATTACCTTCTGTCGCCCTTTTAATAGAGTTTTAACCTCCTTCAATTGTTTTATTGTTAGTGTTGTGGAAATTATTTTCTCTCATTTACATTTCCAACCTCTGTTTACTTTGCAGCAGAAAGACTCTTCTAGTTTTCTGCCAAGAACAAGCAAGATTAAGATGGCTAAAGATGACTGTGTTTTTGGGACCATAAAGGAAGAAGATCTTTGAAAAAAAGTCTCGTATTTTAAAATGTTCCATAGTGCTATCTCAAGACAGTGAAAGAACTTGGGGGTTGAGGTGGGCTTCCTACCATCCTTGAAAGAAGTTTGACCTATTCTTGTGTTTCTGGCATTAGAATAGCCTGTATTCAGCACGTAGGCCTCAGCAGTTCATGTAAATCTCAAGATTAGAAATAGGAACCAATGTGAGAGTTTCTTTTAGTTGCTCCTAAGTGGCAAGTCTGAGTCAATTAATATGAAGCTCGTTCTAGTTTTTCCCCCTAAAACAGATCTTTACGTGGCTTCATGCAGTCTTTTGTGTATTCTGAAATCACATGAATGAAAGGCTCATTATAAAATATTATAGATGCGTCTGGGGTCAAGTTCTAAAGACATGACTCCTCAGCTGAGGAAGATGTGGCTGTAAGAAGTAGAATCACTGAAAAACAAATCTGGATTTCTCTGATCCATCTACACAGGACTAGAACAAGAAGGTGGTGAAATTCCGATCGGTTTCCTTATGCAATTCCGATCCGACCAGTGTGGAAGTCCTCAGGGTAATAGGCTGCCCAGCTCTGTGTTTCAGCACTGTTGTTCTTGCATCCTGCCCTTAGGATCCTGAATTCAGTTCAACAGTCAATATGCTGTTTTAGATGCTTTTATCTGGAAAGCCATAAGGCCCTGCACTTCATAATCAAATACCTTTTAAGTCTCTTAGCTTTAAAAATATGTAAGCTTTCTCACTAGATTTTTTCCAATCCATTTTCAGTTATCTAATAGTAATTAATGTAATTATGTAGAGAATTAAGGCCACAATAAGGAGAGGGATGGAGGAATCTATATAATGTATTCAAAAATGTAATATTTCAATGTTCTTTTCTAAGTGGGTTATATAATAAATATGAAATATGTTTTAGTGAATGTAGAATTTACTGACAAAAATTCTGTGAATGACCTTTTCAATATTTAGAATTTATTAGAAACCTATAATATTTATCATTCAATGCCTAACATCATAACTTCGAGTACCTTAAAGTTTTATAGTTACATTTTATATTTACATTCATATTTTAAAGTTCTAGAATATTTTGGCAGAGTCATCCCAAATCATCCATAGTGAATATATTAGAGGATTAGAATCATCTGCAGATTAAAATGGAAGGTTTATCTACTATTTTACCAATTTAAGGATAGCCAGGTCTTTTTTTTTTTTTTTTAGTAGAAAACACCTATACAATATAAGGAGCTCTGCAGATACTAGGAATACAAAGAGAATTTGGGGGGTAAGATAATGCATGTATTAAATTGAACCATCTGTGACTGCTATTTTTGTAGGTTAAAAATAGTTCAATGTCATCACTTTTATAGGTTTCGACTTGCTATGCCAGAGTGAATAATCCCAGACAACTTGCAACTTTAGAACTTGACCCCAGATGCATCTGTAATATTTTATAATGAGCCTGTAGTGTGGACCTCTGTGTCAAAGGAAGTTTCAGGGCCCCAAGGGAAAAAGAACTTTGAAGACAGTGGAGAGCTACGTGGGGACAAAGGTGGGGGGACCCTGGAGAAAGGGCAGGATAGCACAGATAGGGGAGTGAGTTTGGTGTTTAGGAAACAGTGAACAACCCTACTGTTAGCAAAGTTTTAGCAAAGTTTTAGTTCGGAGATAAGAAAAAATGTGAGAGGATCAGGAATGCAGTTATGTCCCATAACTATACAGAAGTTCATCCTTTATTAAGGTGGCAAAAACAGAAGCATTGTATTTAGTAGTTTTTTCAAAATATTGATATGAGACTATGAGAAGAAAAATACGCATGACATACATTTTGTGGTATATAACATGAAGAATAAAGGAACTAGGATAGCAGGGAACAAAATTCAAAACCTACTTTGTAAAATGACACATCTTTAGTAGTTGCGTGAGAGAAGAGGAGGTTATTATCCCTTTTTGGAACTACTGGAACTATTTTTATCTAAAAGGAGTTTAGGAGTTTACGTCACTTCACGATCTAAGCATTTGATCATTGGATAAAAAGTCTGAACTCCGACTGCCTGAGTGGGCTTCCAGCTGCAGACCCCGGGAGAAGACCTCGGGTGCTCCTGGAGGTGATGATCCGCTGGGCTGCAGCCCTCCCACCAGCATAGACCCCAGCACTGCAGGAGACCAGGTAGGCTGCTGCTGGTATCTGGGCAGCTCCTAAGGGAGATGGTACAGCTTCAGAAATTACTATCTGTGCATACACACGCCTCACATGCCTGCAAAAGAGATCCCCAGTCAGCCACATTTTCTCCTGAGACATCTTCATTCACCAACATCAATTCTCTCCCCTCTAGATGTGCGCATGTGTTTTCACTGCTGTGCATACCCCAAAAATCACTAGCTTAAGCAATTTACCCACAGACAAATTTGAAAATGTCCCTGCCTCAGAGTTTGAAAATTTTGACATGAATAATAATGAGAAAAAGGGGCGGTGCCCGTGGCTCAAAGGAGTAGGGCACTGGCCCCATATGCCGGAGGTGGTGGGTTCAAACCTAGCCCTGGCCAAAAAACGCAAAAAAAAAAAAAAAAAATAGCCAAGTGTTGTGGCAGGCGCCTATAGTCCCAGCTACTCGGGAGGCTGAGGCAAGAGAATCGCGTAAGCCCAAGAGTTAGAGGTTGCTGTGAGCCGTGTGATGCCATGGCACTCTACCTGAGGGCGGTACAGTGAGACTCTGTCTCTACAAAAAAAAAAAAAAAATGAGAAAAAAGGGCAGAGCTGATTAAATTGTGCCCCCTCCCCCTTCCCCCCCACCCTCCACTGTGTGAGCTGCTTTGGGTGTAGGAAAGCATGTGTAGACTTATCTGAAGAGCTGACGTCCTCCCCCGAGCAGGGTCTCCATCTATGTCTGTAAGTGGTGAGCTTACATCTCTCAGATACCCCCATGTATACAATTAAGCAAATTTGTTGTTGTTGTTTTGAGACAGAGTCTCACTCTGTCACCCTCTGTAGAGTGCTTTGGCGTCACAGCTCACAGCAACCTCAAACTGTTGTGCTCAAGTGATCCTTTTACCTCAGCCTCCCAAGTAGCTGGGACTATAGGCATGCACCACCACACCTGGCTAATTTTTCTATTTTTAGTAGAGAATAGGTCTCACTCTTGCTCAGGCTGGTCTCGAACTCCTGAGCTCAGGCATCCACCCACCTCAACCCCACAGTGCTGGGATTATAGGCATGAGCCACCTTGCCTGGCTCAATTAAGCAAATTTTTGGTTAAATATTTCAGTTAGACATTACCTTCAGATCACCCTCAAAGTAAATTTCAGAAGAGCCGAATGATCGTCATTTGCAGATAAACCAAATAGGTTCCAAGCTTTAGTGGAAACATAGTGGCCAAAAAGATCCTAAAATACGCACAAAAAAAGAAAAGCCAGCAACAGAAGCAAGGCTACTTCCCTGCATACTGGTTACTTGTCCCTCCTCCTTCAGTGGGTGTGTGCTAGCCCAGCGGGCAGGCGGCAGGAGTGGCCCAGGACCCCACAAGGCAGTGGAGAGAATGTCCCTGCCTCAGAGGGTGCTGTCCTTCCTGTCATTGTGATCCAAGAAGGTAGGTACATTTTTCTGCCACACAAAAATAGGACATGCCGAGTTAATTTAGAAAAATGATTGCAAGGGGGACTTTACCTAACAATTGCAATCAGTGTAACCTGGCTTATTGTACCCTCAATGAATCCCCAACAATAAAAAATTAAAAAAAGAAAAAAAAGAAAAAGTCTCACTAATTATTCCTTACAAATGGCTTTAAGCCTTACAATTGTACTTTCTCCTTTATTGAGGAATAATCATATTTTGCTCGCAAGTTACTTAGTTGTGTTCTTGTATGTCAGTTGTTTGTATAACACTTTTCCAGCTGAGAAAAATTAGAGCTAAGGAAAAGTACATGATGTGGTTGGTGGGCTTGGGTTTTGGTCTAGCCCTAACCCATGTGCTATTCTGGAAGGCACATCTTTAGCTAACCAGAAGGGTTCTAGTTACATGATATCTTGAAAGAGGCTAGACATTCAGTGGATTTAAAGGCTGCTGACCCTAGTGATTTTGCTTTGCTCCTACTCTAAATGTGGTTTCTTTCCTGGAAACGTGGGAATACAGAGTTGGTCGTCCTTCCTAATGGGTTTTTCATCTGTCCACATGAGCATGTACTATTCGACGGGTTCTGGGTTGCAGCAGTTGTCCTGAGTGGAGGCACTTGGGGCAGCCAAACCTGGTAACTGTGAGTTGGCTTTGCTATGGAAATACATGCTCTATTCTTGTCAAAAGCTGGCAGAATTTCTGGGGAGCTCCCCATTTGTAATGGGGTCTGGTGTGCAGAGGACGAGATGATAGAAATCTATATCTGGGTTCAGATAAAGGGAAGTTCAGAACTTGATTTTCTACAAAACAAAAAGCATGAGCAAAACTCCATTCCCACACCTTGTACAATACCACATTAAAGAAGAAAATAGGAAAATTGTAGATTAAGATTTATTTTTAAGTATTGACTGAATTCAAATCACAGTGTTAAACCTGAGGTTCTTACAGGTAACTGGATGCTTATCATGCAGTGTAAGTACTGGTTACTTACTTTTTTGCAAGCAAGTATCAGTTTGTGTTATAGGTTGTTCTTTATCCTTTTTCTTCTTACCTCATTTATTTTTCTTTTTCATTTTTCAAAACTAAAACAGAGCTGACATGCAGTCTGGGGATTCAAAATGAAGATAGGAGGTGGCACCTGTGGCTCAAGGAGTAGTGTGCCATCCCCATATACCGGAGGTGGCAGGTTCACAGCAACCTCAAACTCCTGGGCTCAAGCGATTCTCTTGCCTCAGTCTCCTAAGTAGCTGGGACTACAGGCATCTGAAATGATGCTTGGTTCATTTCTTATATTTTTTAGTACAGACAGGGTTGGGGTCTGGCTCTTGCTCAGGCTGGTCTCAAGCTCCTGAACTCATGGGATACACCTGCCTCAGCTCCCAGAGTGCTGGGATTATGAGCCAGTGTGCTCAGCTACTGGCTTATTTCACTTAACAGAATGTCGTCAAGGTTCAGTCACGTTGTTACCCTGCAGGATTTCCTTTCCTTACCTTAAGAGTTTTTTTTTTTTTTTTTTTTTTTGGCAAAAGGGCCTCAGAGAGCACCATCTAATCTCTGTGTTATGGCTGAATCTGTAAGCTCTGCCACCCATGAAAGCAGGTAGGTATCATGACACAAACCGTCTTTCCTGTTGACCATTCTGGTCAGCAGAGACCAGGAGAAGCAGAACTCGGCCGCGGAGCCCCTGCCCTGTCCTCGCCTCCCCACATCCACAGTTACACCATTTTAGTTCTCTGAGCTGATGAGGTCAATACTTTTGTTTAAAGTTGGGTTTTCATTGCCAGTTACAAAAAGATTTCTAACTCTCTACTTAAGACACTGTCTATAATTAAACTAGGACACATTCGGATTACACTGTTACTCTAAATATTGCAAAGACTACAAGATCACAAGTGTGGACTATGAAGAAAGGTGTGCCACTATGATGCTGTGAATAACATCAGATGGCAAACTCAATTCAGAAGGATTTCAGAATCTGATGGTAAAAAGGAATCACCCCGACCATATTTTGCAGGCTGGCCTCTCTGGAAGCAGGTGCTGAGATGCAGTTTGGGGTTCCAGAGGTTTACTGGGGCTTAATGCCTGTGGAAGGAGAGGAGAAGTGGGAGCCCTGGACTGGGAGAGAACTGTGAGGTGGCCCAACATAGCCACGATCCTCTGCCAGTCAGTGTCCTGTGTCTGCATAACATTGCGGGTCCTTTATGCTCTCACTCTGCTGCGTCTAGATATGGGTAGTTAGGAAAGGACGTGAGGCAAGGCTCCACGACTGTTTGCAGCTGAGGCAGACTCTGAAGGAACCAACACTAGAAGCTGTGTGCCGACTCCCTCCCCCTTACCTGGGCAGCATGTCCTCCTGGGTGGTTCAGCTCTGTGCCTGCCATACTCAAAAACTGAGTGATAGATGTTTGTATGAGTACAGATATGCTCTTCTCAGTCAGTTAAAACCAATTGTGTGCCTTAATGCGTGGTATTCTTTTCCCTAAAAAGCTGTTATTAAATTTATGATGTGTGTGTGGCCAATGTCAAAATATACAACAGTTGATTGAGATTGAGTTGTTAAATGACAGTTGGCCATTTGCTTATTTGAAAAATTCCTGTCCCATTCCATTTCTTTCTTAGATTATAAAGGAAAATTTGAAAATTTTACTTTCAAAAGAGTTACTTCTTATTCAGAGGAAGTGATAGGACAAAAAAATACAATAGTCATTACAGTATTTTGATAGCAAGGTTGCTGGGGGATTATTGAGAAGAACAAGTTGAATAATACCTTCCAGCAAGGCGGAAAGCATGCAAGAAGAACAAGATAAATAATGGAAAATAAAAAGTTTTTTTTCATTGGGGAGGAAGCTGGGGCAGTCCCATAGATCATGAGGACAAGTGAGCAGTGATAACTATAAAAGATATTTTGGAATGGCTATCCCCACAATTCACATGACTGGCCTGAGTCCAGGTCTTTATTCCTAGGTCTTAAAAATGATACATGTCTCAGCATCACCAAAGGGTTTTTTTTTTTATTGGAAATTGCTATAACTAAGGACAGATATGATTGGAATTTGGAAGGCAGCATTTATCATTGCTAAATTGGATTGCTTATATTTATAGTTCTTTCAAAAGTACCAAACATGGAAGGTTTCCACTTGCAACAATTCTACAGTATTGTATGTTAGCTCAAACAATATGAGAATAGGGTACTTTTTTTTTGTAGAGACAGAGTCTCACTTTATGGCCCTCGGTAGAGTGCCGTGGCATCACACAGCTCACAGCAACCTCCAACTCCTGGGCTTAAGCGATTCTCTTGCCTCAGCCTCCAGAGTAGCTGGGACTACAGGCGCCCGCCACAATGCCCGGCTATTTTTTGGTTGCAGTTCAGCCGGGGCCGGGTTTGAACCCGCCACCCTCGGTATATGGGGCCGGCACCTTACTCACTGAGCCACAGGTGCCGCCCGAGAATAGGGTACTTTTGAGACTTGATTTTATAAATACAGTTTGATGAATATACATTGTACCTTAAAACCTGATACTCAGAAGTATAATCATTTCAAGTCATTTGGTGGCATTTATCTAGGAATGTATACTGAAAATAGGCATTTTGAAGATGAAATAAATAGGTACACTTAAAACAACCCAAACCACAGTTTAGCAAAGTATGACCAATAATAACAATAATATAAAATTTTTACAAATATATGTAAATACAGATGTAAATATACCTTATAAATTCATGTAAATGTACCTTATAAATTCTATACATGTGGATTAATGTGTAGAATTATTTTTCTTTTCCCTACAAAATTGAATTTATAGAACACCACAATGAGATGTGGGCTTAGACAATAAAAAGGTATTTTCTCTGTACAAAATGCGTATTTTAAATTGCACAACTGCCTAAAACCTTGAGAGAGCTACAGAAATGTCCCCAAAATGTATTAATACAAAATAATAAATGATAAACTATCATGAGAGACTATGTATTTATAATAACCAGCTATATTTTTATGAACATAATGATTAGCCTATGAAATGAAATACAAGTGAGCACTTGGAACTATTGTCCAATCTTGCTCCATATTGTATTTTGTCAAAGTCATCTCCAAGATACAAATTCCATCATTGCAGGGGGAAGGTCTTATACCCTTCTTTTGTGAAGAAAAAATAAATATTTTTGAGAGATAAACCTGGGGCTAGAGTTGTCAAACATATAAATGAAGTGTTGATTTTTTTAAGATCATTTTTGAGTGATTTCTGTAATGTCAAGCACCATTAATTAATGTTTGTGCCTTTGTTTTGATGTTTGCCCCCACTGATGTGATTCAGAAGTTTTTGTTTTTTTTTTTTTGTTGAGGATTCATTGAGGGTAGAATAAGCCAGGTTACACTGATTGCATCCTTAGGTAAAGACCCTCTTGGAATCACGTCTTGCCCCTAGAAGGTGTGGCACACACCAACAGTCTATGCTTCTAAGTTGAAAAATACATACAATGAATATTTATTTTGTAGAGTCAGAGTCTCACTTTATGGCCCTCGGTAGAGTGCCGTGGCCTCACACAGCTCACAGCAACCTCCAACTCCTGGGCTTAAGCGATTGTCTTGCCTCAGCCTCCCGAGTAGCTGGGACTAAGGTGCCCGCCACAATGCCCGGCTATTTTTTTTTTTTTTTTTGGTTGCAGTTTGGCCGGGGCCAGGTTTGAACCCGTCACCCTTTGTATATGGGGCCGGCGCCTTACCGACTGAGCCACAGGCGCCTCCCTGAATATTTATTTTGACTTAGCTTAGTAGCACGGTGCTATAAGTAGAATACATTGTGCATTAATAAATTCAGGCCCATATATTGAATCATCAGATACTATACTGTTACCATAAATACTAATATTGATAATAACAATGATGGTAACAGCATTGATAATATCAAGGCCGAAATTTGAAATTCCAAAAGAAATAATGATAATAAACATAATGGTTTAGAACTATAAAAACTGATTTTTAAAATCTTGCCCAATAGACTACATGTTTTATTTTCTAAAAACTCATAATATAAAAGAGTCTAAACTGATAGCTATTCTATTAAATAGAAACATATCAGTAGCAGAGGGGAATAAAATTAGTGTAGCCTGTGGGTTTGACACAGATTTGATGAGAGATGGAAATTGAGAAATATCAAAATAGAGATAGTTATCTTGCTAAGTAGAGGAGTTTCAGAGTGGCTAATGGGAAATGTTACAAACTGGGAGAATCTACCACCCTTTGACATCAGTTAAAAATTTACTACTTTCTGCTACTTGTCATACATAAGGATGTTTCAAAGCCTGTTAGAAAATCTCATAATGTATTTGGCCAGTATAGTTAGATTGACTTCAGAAAATATTTGTCTGAACTGTGAAAGCAAACAAAATTATAAATCCAGGGCAAAAAAATATCAAGGTATTTCTTTAAAATAAACAAATCAAATATCTCTGAGACTACTTTCCATGAGAAATTGACAGCAGAGGTAACTTCCACAAACTGCAGATAATATAGAAGCAACAATTTGGAAAGTTCTCAAATGTCACTGAAACAATATGGCCTTGAGAAGAGAGAAATTGGCCAGGTGGAATCATGCAAATGTCACCTATTGGAAATCAGAACAGGAGGTGACTGATGGAACAAAAGCAGCTTGTAACCAGAAAGCTCAGGGCCTGACTTACTGCAGATTTCTGGTACAAGAAGTTCATGACAACCCTTCGAGATGCTGCAGGATATAACAGGAGGAAATCAGAAGAATGCTTAATAAGTCTTGAAAACAAATGTCAACTTTCATCAACCCTATTTTTCAGTCACTAAAATTTACATCACTAACATTTTACTTTCTTTCTATGGACTTTTGGCATCCATTTGTTATAGATCTGTTGCATTGCAAGGAAAATACTCCACTGATGAGCTTTAAAGATTTTACACATTACTGAAGGAATAAAGAATTAAGCTGTTATAGACTTCTTACTTCCCACCATCCTAACTCACACCTTTACTTTTCCAAGTTCTATGTCTCTGCTAATGTGCTGGGCTTTTTGTGGTGTCCTCATTCCCCCATTTTTACATTTCACATCTTACTCTCACAGGCCACTTCCTTCCTGTAACCATCTCTGTCACCTCGGTCAGACGCCATCTCCTCTTTGTCTGAACTCTGCAGTCGCAGCTCACATAGAGCTCTTTTGATGTTGATGTCATACCTACTTATACTATTTTCTTATTAAAATATAAATTCTTCCATAAAGAAGCTTGGAGACTCTATATCTTTTATATTTACCTGGATGGAGTTGAAGAACATTCTTCTTATTAAAGTGTTACAAGAATGGAAAAGGAAGTATCCAGTGTACTCAATACTAATAAGAAACCAATAGATAAACAATCACATGCCCATATGAAAGAAAAACACAAGTATGGTCAAGTGAGGGGGGGAGAGGAGAAGGGAGGGTGATTGGTGGATCTCACCTAATGAGCACAATGTGGGGGTGTGCTGAACACCCTGGGTGAGGACTCAACTACAACTTGAACTTTACCCTAGAAATGAAAACAGTGTAACCCGAATATTTGTACCCTCATATCAATCTGAACTAAAAAAATATATAAATTCCTCAAGGGAAGCAATTTAATCAGATTCATTTTCTCTGTGCCTAGCTAACACAGTATTTTGTAATACAGTGAGCAATTGTTAAATAAATTATAGGCTAATTTCCAAACAGTTAATAAACTAAGAAATATGTTTGAGTTCACTTGTGATTCTTCTCGTTATTTACAGGATTTACAGAGGTAGAGGCAGGCCCCGCCTTTTGTGGCTTCACTGTAAATTGTGCTGCTCAGTTAGCACATGGTAGCTAATTAAATTAATTAGTGTTGTTAATTAGGTAGTATTAATTAATGCTGCTTAATTATTATAATACTCATGTCTACATTCTGAAGTTTATTTGTTCTTTTATTAGCTCAGCCTATGCAAACATGCATCAGGGAACTAAGCCTAGTTTTTTTGTTTTTTTTTTTAAACATGCTATATTATTAGAGCTTAGTTGAGTTTTTAAAACAGTTTGCAATTAACATTCTTTGGGTCAAATGGGGTACTCAGAAATATTTGTGTGACCTGCATATTTTAAAATATTATATAATTGCCAACATTTTAATATTGGAAGAATTCACATTAAAAACAATCCTAGCTTTCTGACTTCTCTTGAAAAATCAGATCTGGCAACACTGTGTTCCCATTTTTTCAGGGCAAAAATTTGTTGAATTTGAATAGTGCTGGCTCCTTTAGACATGGAATGTTCTCCAATTTTTGGACAGGTCTAGCAGGCCCTTTTCACTCATTTATATTCCTTATGTGGTCATTTTACGCTGTTGAATTTATTCTTAAATTAAAGCTCCCTTTGAAAAAGGGTGTGGCGGAGACCTTAGCTCTTCATTAATATCAGTTTCTCTGTCCTAGACATGGGCTGAACTATTTTTCGTAGATTCTCATACAGTTGAGTCCGGCCAGTAGATTCAGTTCTAGCCAATAGATGAAGCAAAAGTAAGAAGTACCACTTTCCAGCCCCCACCTTGCAACTTCCCACGCAGACTTCTCTGTGGCCTTTGTCCTTTTCATAGGTAGATGCAGATGAGCAGAAGGTCTGTGTACTGGCAGAACCACAAAATTGATTTTGCGTTTCTCTGCCTGATCTGGCAATGACTTTGACGATAGCAGAGCTGAGCTACGTCCGACTGTTACACCCTCTTACTTGTCAGGTAAGCAAGAAATAAATTGCTAGGGGAAACATTTTATTCATTTGGGTCCCTTTGTAGGTGGTTAGCTCAGTCTAGTAGTCTGGAGTGCTGCTGACCTGTCCCTGTCAGCGCAGCAGCGCCCTGTGCGGGGCTCTGACCCTTGACCTGTGCCTGTCAGTGCAGCAGCACCCTGTGCGGGGCTCTGACCCCTGGACTCAGGTCAGGCAGAGGAAGCTGAGAGGAATGATGTATTTTTCCTGGATGTCCTAGTGGTTCTCTTATGAAGAGTGACATGTGAAGCTTTGAATTCAATTCTGCATGTAATTAAGGGGTGCCTCGTACACAGGGCCTTGTAAATAAAATTCAGTAGTAGAAAGGGGTGAAGGAGAGAAATCTTGGGTCACTCACGACTTTTAAAATGCTTTCTACTCAGAGAAGCCCTGTCATTAGTGTCAACAGCAGTCTTCTACTGAGCACCCGGTTTAATGCTTTGTGTTCATCTCACAGGTCAGTCGAATCATTTGAATTCCTCCGTGAACTTCATTGGAATTTGTTGAAAGAAAAAGAAAACTTCAGTTTCAACATACCTGTGCAGCCCCTTCAAGAGCCTGGGTTAGCCAAAACAATCCACATCTGTAATTTAATTTAAATTAAGTATTTAATGTGTATTAGAGTTTACATGTTAGCTTTAGGTCACATTTTCAAGCCATAAAATTATTTATATGTAGCACAATTTAGAATTATATATATTTTTATATGCCAAAATATGTTGGTCCTTGCATAATCACAGTGTAGAGAACATGATACCCATTTATATGATTTGAAACATGGTTTTAGTTGACTGGAGACTAGCTTCTTCAGTCACTCTGTCTTTAAAATGTTCATCAGGACAGCTGTCTGTGGGGAGGAGCATGGAAATTTCTATCTGCTTTCTTGCTACCCGGTAGATAACTTTGGGGATAAGGATAAGAAAGCCAGTTCATTTTCACCTCTTAGGCACTTTATCTGGCTGTAATATACTTGATAGCTACAGCCCCTGTTTATAATTTTATTTTTGTAGTTTGCTTAATAGCAACCCACTTTATGGCATAATTTTCAGGAATATATTGGAATAAAACTAGAGAATGCTCAAACTCTTTTAAATGTGGAGTCTGGATACAAATGCCTTATGTCTCTCAAATTGAGAGTCACCCTGTCCCTGGATGCATTATGTGGAATTTATTCAACACTGATGGCTTTAGGGGTGAAAGCTATTTTGGAATGTTGGAACTCGGAAGAGCCCTTTGAGTCTTGGTTTGCCCAAGTTGCTACCCTTCTTTAGACTTTTCACCACAGACTCTCCTGCAAAGGTAGAACTGGGCTGAGATAACCTTACTCATTTGGCCATAACTGAAGGGACTGTTCACAAGAGGATGGAGAGTTGATTAAAACTGAACCAATCAAATTACCTCACTTTCTTGTTTGAACTGAGAGCTACAGAGACTGTATTGGAGAGCTGTACACTTCAAAGCTGCTGTTAGGGGATTATGGGTCAAGTAATTATACTAAAGAAAGAAATTCAGGACTTTAAGGCCAAAATGGACTGGATTCTTAGTTTTTACTATGTAGTTGAAATTTCTTTCCAGTGGCGGAAAGCATAGCTTGAATTTCGCAGACCTTGTGTGGCTGCCCAGGAGCAAGTCTGGCCGGGATGAGCATTATGTACAGACCCTACAGCCCTGGAGGGGAGCAGACACCCGAGAAGATCCTCAGTTCTACTTCATAAAGACCCTCTTCTCAGTCTTGATAAGCTGCACTCAGCAAAAGAAGGGAGAGAAGGGGGAACTCCCTAAAGAGGGAAAATGTCTAGTTTGAGGGGTCAAAGCAGGAATCTGGGAAGGGGAGACGCTTCTTTCTCCTATATGTCCTTGCAACCTATGTTGAGGAACAACATTGTTATGGGGAAATAGGAATTAAGAGTCTTTAGATGGAGACACGATAAGGGCAGAGGAGGAGAGATACCACACAGGTAACAGAAAATGTGGCAAAAATCTGGCCTGACATTTCTATCTCCTTGAGGCATGCCCCTTCTTCTTAGAATGGGATCTGTGAGAGTCCCCAGCTCCTTATAACAAACTTCTATTACTTAACTTGGCTGAACAGCTTCTCTCTCTCTTTAACCAAACCATCCCTAAGACACTAACTAACCTTTGCTAAGAGTTTGTGACGTGCCCCACACTGTGGTATTCCTTGATAACCTGAAGTCAATTTGGCGAAAGGCTAATTTGATATAATGGATGTAATTAAGGATTTGATATTTAAAAGGCTTAGCATTTTAATAGCCCCCTTTACCCCAATATAGACTCCAAGAAATTGCACAGAATGTGAGCAGGAACACTTACAAAAATCCCCCCTCGAACCCTAGTTCATGTGTGGAGAATTACTAAATGCTTTCTTCAGATAAGACATAATTCCCCGGAATTGCTGTGAATACATTTGTCATAGTTCTAACATTTATTTGACATTATAAAATGGTCAAGTGCAGACAAAAAGAGCATGATATTAGGTTGAAATAGCATATGAAACTTTCATTTTCCTTTGTAGGTCAAAATGGTTGAATATTGGCAATTTCGTATGCGTCAACCTTATTATACACTCTAATAGTGTTAATGGCTTTGTGTGTCTGAGAGAGGAGAGTTTCTTCATTCACAGAACTGCCTAGGCTGTGTTCTAGACTAAAGCACAGGGGAGTGTGGTTCACAAACCCTGGTTCATGGCAAAGTTGAAACTTACATGAGCAAAATGAGAGAGATAATGACAGCATGAAGAATTTTTTTCAGAAAAGTTTAATTTCTTCAATTTTAAGATTTTGGATGATTAAAATATATTTCCTTTTGTAAAATGATGTTATAGTTATTTGAAATCTACTTCCTTGGAAAGAGTAATGGGAAGTGCATACCAGCCTTCAAACTAGTTCTTAATATTTTTCTCTTTCATAAAATCCAAATGTTTAGAAACCACTCAAGGGCACACATTGTCGCAGGATGACACAAATTTAGACAAGTAGGGAAAATCAAAGGCTGTGTGGGCCATCCAGTCATCAGGGATTCTCTACTCATTCATTTATTCATGCGATATCTTATGGAGCAATACAGGTTATTTCTTACTACCCTTAGGGGGAGAGGGTCTTCTGTGCCTGAAATCCCTCCTGCTGTCACCTGCATTTCTCCTTTACTTGATGAACAAGCATAACTCTGTCTTATAATCCACCTAGGGGCAGGCAGCCTTCCTCCAGTCTTTTCCTCCTGAAGCTCAAGGAAGATAATGACCATTCTGTCCCTGGGCCTCCACTCTTCCTTCCTTTCCCAATAAACATCTGATTATTGCAGAGGTCTCTGAAGCTCTTTAATGAAGGGTCTTGAATGTCTCAAAATACCAGCACCATCCAGGAAGAGTAGGGATGAAGCTTTTATCTTACTTCCTTTCCCTCTTGTAGTGTGGAATGGAAGAATTCTCCTTTCATTATACTCTCTTTCTCTCCCTTCCTTTCCCTCTCTCGATCTGTCTCTCTCCCCCTCCCTCCCACTCCCAACTTCTCTTTCCTTGATATTTTGCAGTCAACTTCCCTAAATTACTCATTTTTTCTCCCTCCTCCCTCATGGAATAGAATTTCCATTCCTTGCTTCCCCGTCTCCAATTCTTTCTTGTGTCTTAAGGCTTTTGGCCTTGGCTGTATCTGATCTGGAGCCGGAAGTAATGGTTTTGATCTGGAGGTGGAAGTAACGGGTTTTTGCCCTATTCTGTGGGGAGGAGGGAAAGTGAGATTCTTCAACTCTGGTTGAGTCTTCCCTCCCTCAGGGAATCAGTATGTGATTTCCTCAATAATTTACCTAAGAAGCAAAGTCAGAATGAGCTTTTGCCATAAGCAACACAGTATTATCTCCAATGAGTAAAAGGATATTTCTTCTATTAACGTGATTTAAACTTGTCCATTGCAACATAACATCAACAAATAGAATTATTTTACTAAAAAGATATTAAGTCTTTATTAGATCTGACCTCACAAATTTTTTAAATAAGTACTACTACTGTGGGTTAGTGTGGCTCTTCATCAACACCCTGGAAGGCTGGCACCAGTGAGAGGCCTGTAGACTCTAAACCTCCTGGTTGATAGAGTGGGATAGTCGTTGTATTGTCAGTTTATCTTACAAACTAAGTGATCAAAATTATATTAGATGTGGTAGAAGAGAAAAGAATAAGGCATAGGAATAGCTTTCAAGAAGCTTACAGCCTAGATGGAACTATACTGTTACAAACATTTATATCACTTGTGCAAAGTCATATACTAGCCAGGAAACAGAATTTCATCATTCAATACAAGAAGTTTTTCATACTGAAGCAACTTAAAAAAGTTACATAGGATTCATTCATAATACTTTTCATTTTTATTATCTTATTTGATCCTTGTGATTATATTGTGAGGTAGATATTGTTACTTCATTTGACAGATAAAGCTCAGAAATCTGAAATGTAGACCGATATGACTAATGAGTATAGATGGAAAAATATTCAACAAGATCCTAACAAGAATCCAGCAACACATCAAACAAATTATACATCATGACCAAGTCGGTTTTATCCCAGGGTCTCAAGGCTGGTTCAATATACGTAAATCTATAAATGTAATCCAGCACATAAACAAATTAAAAAACAAACACCATAAAATTCTCTCAATTGACGCAGAAAAAGCTTTGATAATATCCAGCATCCCTTCATGATCAGAACACTTAAGAAAATCGGTATAGAAGGGACATTTCTTAAACTGATAGAGACCATCTACAGCAAACCCACAGCCAATATCATATTGAATGGAGTAAAATTGAAATCATTTCCACTCAGATCAGGAACCAGACAAGGCTGCCCATTGTCTCCATTGCTTTTTAACATTGTAATGGAAGTTTTAGCCACCGCAATTAGGGAAGAAAAGGCGATCAAGGGTATCCATATAGGGTCAGAAGAGATCAAACTTTCGCTCTTCGCAGATGATATGATAGTATATCTGGAAAACACTAGGGACTCTAATACAAAAGTCTTAGAAGTGATCAAGGAATACAGCAGTGTCTTAGGTCGTAAAATCAACATTCATAAATCGGTAGCCTTTATATATACCAACAATAGTCAAGTTGAAAAAACAGTTAAGGACTCTATCCCATTCACAGTAGTGCCAAAGAAGATGAAATATTTGGCAATTTATCTAACAAAGGACGTGAAAGATCTCTATAAAGAGAATTATGAAACTCTAAGGAAAGAAATAGCTGAAAATATTAACAAATGGAAAAACATACCATGCTCATGGCTGGGAAGAATCAACATTGATAAAATGTCCATACTACCCAAAGCAATATATAATTTCAATGCAATCCCTATTAAAGCTCCACTGTCATACTTTAAAGATGTCAAAAAAATAATACTTCGTTTTATATGGAATCAGAAAAAACCTCAAATAGCCAAGACATTACTCGAAATAAAAACAAAGCAGGAGGAATTATGCTACCAGACCTCGGACTATACTACAAATCGATAGTGATCAAAACACCATGGTATTGGCACAAAAACAGAGAAGTAGATGTCTGGAACAGAATAGAGAACCAAGAGATGAATCCAGCTACTTACCATTATTTAATCTTTGACAAGCCAATTAAAAACATTCAGTGGGGAAAAGATTCCCTATTTAACAAATGGTGCTGGGTAAACTGCCTGGCAACCTGCAGAAGACTGAAACTGGACCCACACCTTTCACCATTAACTAAGATAGAGTCTCACTGGATCAAAGATTTAAACTTAAGACATGAAACTATAAAAATACTAGAGGAGAGTGCAGGGAAACCCCTTGCAGAAATCGGTCTGGGAGAGTATTTTATGAGGAGGACCACCCCGGGCAATTGAAGCAGCTTCAAAAATACACTCCTGGGACTTGATCAAACTAAAAAGCTTCTGCACAGCCAAGAACACAGTAAGTAAAGCAAGCAAAGGGCCCTCAGAATGGGAGAAGATATTTGCAGGTTATGTCTCCAACAAAGATTTAATAACCAGAATCCACAGAGAACTCAAACGCATTAGCAAGAATAGAACAAGGGATCCCATAGCAGGCTGGGCAAGGGATTTGAGGAGAAACTTCTCTGAAGAAGACAGGTGCGCAGCCTTCAGACATATGAAAAAATGTTCATCATCTTTAATCATCAGAGAAATGCAAATCAAAACTATTTTGAGATATCATCTAACTCCAGTAAGATTAGCCTATATCACAAAATCCCAAGACCAGTGGTGTGTTGGCATGGATGTGGAGAAAAGGGAACACTTCTACACTGCTCCTGAGAATGGAAATTAATACATTCCTTTTGGAAGGATGTTTGGAGAACACTTAGAGATCTAAAAACAGATCTGCCATTCAATCCTATAATTCCTCTACTAGGAATATACCCAGAAGACCAAAAATCACATCATAATAAAGATAGTTGTATCAGAATGTTTATTGCAGCCCAATTCATAATTTCAAAGTCATGGAAAAAGCCCAAGTGCCCATCGATCCACGAATGGATTAATAAATTGTGGTATATGTACACAATGGAATATTATGCAGCCTTAAAGAATGATGAAGACGTTACCTCTTTCGTGTTTACATGGATGGAGCTGGAATATATTCTTCTTAGTAATGTATCTCAAGATTGGAAGAAAAAGTATCCAATGTACTCAGTCCTACTATAAAAC
Source organism: Nycticebus coucang (assembly GCF_027406575.1). NCBI lineage: Eukaryota > Metazoa > Chordata > Mammalia > Primates > Lorisidae > Nycticebus > Nycticebus coucang. The sequence continues at coordinate 17,656 of NW_026515576.1, read as the reverse complement.
TAATTTATGGCTTTCACATGAAAGCTATAACCCAGTTATAACCCAAGAATAGGGGGAAGGGGGAAAGGGTTAGGAGTGAGGGGGGAGGTGGGCGGAGGGAGGGTAATTGGTGGGATTACACCTGCAGTGCATCTTACAAGGGTATATGTGATACTTAGTAAACGTAGGATGTAAACGTCTTAATACAATAATTAAGAAAATTCCAGGAAGGCTATGTTAACCAGTGTGATGAAAAGGTGTCAAATGGTCTATTAAACCAGTGTATGGTGTGCCATGATCGCATTAATGTACACAGCCTAGATTTAATTTAAAAAAAAAGAAGAAAAAATAATATTTTGAAACAAATCCTTTTTTTTTTCTGAGCAGTAGATCTCAACAGGGGGATTAAAACTATGCTGTAAACGGATGTCATCTAGGCTCTGTTATTCCATTATAGAGCACAGGCAGAGTAGATTTGGCATACTTCTTAAGGGCCCCAGGATTGCCAGAATAGTAAATGAGCATTGACTTTAACTTAAAATCACCAGCTTCATTAGCCACTGACAAGAGATTCAGTCTATCCCTTGAAACTCTGAAGCCAGGCATTGAATTCTCCTCACTAGCGGTGAAACTTCTAGATGGCATCTGCTTCCAAAAGAAGGCGATTCTGTCGACATTGAAAGTGCATAGTGTAGGGAAGGTAGCCACCTTCATCAATGATCTCAGCTAGATCTTCTGGATAACTTGCTGCTTCACCTTGCACTTTCATGTTATGGAGGCGGCTTCTTAAACCTTGTGAACCAACCTCTGCTTCCCTCAAACTTTTCTTCTGCAGTTTTCTCACCCCTCTCAGCTTTCATAGAATGGGAGAGAGTTCAGACCTTCTCTGGTTTAAGTTTTGGCTTAAGGGAATGTTGTGTCTGATTTGATCTTCTATCAAGTCTACTCAAACTTCCCTCATATTAGCAATAAGTTTGTTTTGCTCATACCACTTTGAGCTTTGCTCGTACCACTGGACAAGTGTCCAGTGAATACTTGTGTGTTCACTGGAATTGTACTTTTGATTTCTTTCAAGATCTTTCCTGTGCATTTATAACTTGGTTAATTGGTGAGAGGTCTGGCTTGGGCTTATCTTTCCATATATATGCCCTCCACACTAAGTTGAGTTCTTTCTAACTTTTGGCTTAAAGTGAGAGATATGCAGCTAGTGCTTTTTCTTGAACACTGAGAGGCCATTGTAGTTTTAGCTGGCTTAATTTCAATATTGTTGTGTTTAAGGAGAGACACAATGGAGGCCCAAGGAGAGGGAGACAGCTGTTGGAATGGCTGGTTGGGGGAGCAGGCAAAATACACCACATTTATAGATTAAGTTCACTATCTTACATAGGTGCAGTTCATGGCAGCCTAGAACAATTGAAATAGTAACATTGAAGATCACCAATCACAGATCACCATAGTATACATGAAATAAAAATAATGAAAAACTTTGAAATGTTGTCAGAGTTACCAGAATGTGACCAGAGACACTGAGTGAGCACATGCTGTTGGAAGAATGGCAGATGATGGCAATGTTTACAGAATTCTCCACTAGAAGGACACAGGATCTTTCCTTCAGGCTACAATTAGCATGTCTTCAAAAGGACTTAGCCAAGTTTGGATTATCTGCTGCTGGGGAGAGAGCAGAGGCACCCCATGTGGCTGCTCACACAGAGAGCAGTTTGCACCGTGCTTAAATTTGATCTGGACGTGACAGGCCAAACTTTTGTAAACTTAATCTTTTGGCAGGATCTGTACTTTTGGAGGTCTGATAGCTATGTTGGTTAAAGAAGCCAAAAAAATCAACAGTTGAAAAGAGAAATTGACTTTTAATGTTGTCAGATCAAAGAAATAGACCATGCCAAGGGGTCCTGGGGATGGCCAACAGGTGATAGGAGATAGAATTCCAAGGCTACACATCAGAAGAATCCAATGCATACAGCCAACTAGGATACATAAGAGAGTAGAGGAAGAAAAGTTGTGTAGCCAGAGAAAATAGGGTCTTCCCATAGTAAAAGGCCCACACTGTCATGGTAAAAGTTAGAAGTGGGCAGATGGTAGAGACAGAAGCCTAAAATAAAGACAGATGGGTGTATTTTTTTTCTTTTTTGGCCAGGGCAGGGTTTGAACCCGCCACCTCCGGCATATGGGACCGGCACCCTACTGCTTAAGCCATAGGCGCCACCCAGATGGGTGTATTTTTATTGTAAGAAATCACACAGCAGAACCCTCTGGGAGACCTTCTGCTTAGTTCCTTTGCCCCACATTGAAGAATTTAGCATTAGTTCAATTATGAAAAAATGAAAATCCAAAGTTAGCATTGGTTATTTATGGGTAGTAGGGTTATGGGTGATCTTTACTTTACTCTTCGTAACTTTTTCAAGTTGACTGCTATAGATTTAGATTCTTTTCATAATTAATTGTTTTAATTGGAAAGAGTCTGTTTTGTAACGAAGCACCAAAATGAGGTGAATTTTAGAGAACATGCACTAGAAATGCCTGGTATTTTGTAAAAAAATAAAATTTTATATGTATATAAACATACATACACACACAGAGAGAGAAAACACCTCACTTTGGTGCATCCCCTTTTCTAGAGCCTTCTCTATAGTCCCTTCTACTCAAAGTCACTTCTTCTTCCCAAGGATGTTTTGCCAAGCTCCTTGTTCAGGGCAGGGAGATCTTCATTGAACATCTTTCCTAGGCCTCATGGGTGACTAAACCTCTGGGATCCAGCATCAACCGTCCAGAAATAGTCCTGACCACATGCTCCACAGCACAGTGGCCACTGGAATAGGGACCACTGGAACGTCCTCTCTTGCTGCTCTGGCTTGGGCCTTCCTTTCTTCCTTCAAATGCTGTTGTCTTCACACTACCTGTCCTCTGCTGCTCAGTGCAAGGACCAGAGCAGGTAAGGTGTGAAGGGTTGGCCCAGGGGATGGATCTGAAAAGTGGAGGGCTCAGAGGCTACTCTAACCCCTACACATACGCCACTGCCCACCCGCCCCTCCCTCTGAAAGCTAGGATGAAAGCTAGGGTTTTTGTCTGGATGCTCACTGCGATATGTTTTGCACCCTCCTGGACACAAACTAGGTGCTCATTAAATGCTGATGACTGCAGAATAAATGAACGTGCATAGAGGGAAACGGATTTGAAGGGCCTTTCCTAGGAATTAAAGCATTTCCAGGTCCAAAGGCCTGACTTACAAATGACTTTGGAATAAACTTTTTTTGAACATGGAATACTGCCTGCAATTTGAAAGTTTTATTCAAGTCTAAGAGGTGTCAGATATTTCCCAACACTTGCTTGTTAATCCTTGAAGCCACATGAAAGCAGCCGGCTCCAGGCCTTTTTTTCTAGCAGCTGAGAGGGTGAGCTTTGCCCAGCATCTGATCTTTGATCCTCACGTTTTGTTTGTACTTCTCACTCAGTTTCACACAGCAGCGCTGATGTCCCAGTAACTCTTTCTTTCAGGACATGTGTACTTTTAGTCCGTCTATTACAGAGCCAGCTCTACAGACTAAAAGATGTGCCTGTCAGTTAAAGGAGGAGCCCTGTAGCAGGAACACCAGGCTAGCTGACCTCACTGCACCCTAAGCTCCAGAAAGCATCTTTGTTGTGCTCAAACAGGCCTTCCACACTAGCCAGAATAAACAGAAAAGCAAACGCTTAAGAGGCGGCTCAAAGCACAGACTTTATATATAACCATTTTTCTTAACATTTGATTCATTCTCTTTGGATATTCAGCCTTTCTTTGATTATGAACCTAAACGTAAGAGTATTTTATTGGGGTTCTAAAAAGTCATAATGCTTTCTGGAAACAAAATCTCAGCACAAGGAAATCTCTCTTTTCTTCTTCCATCTGGATTCTGTGTTTTGCAGACAGAATAGCTATTGCTTTGTGTTTGTGTAGAGTATGCCATAAAGACAGGAAACTCAGAGTTCAAAGGACCATCTCTGTCATCTTTAAAATCTCTTTCACTTAAGGTATCCTTAAATACCTGTCCTTGTTCCTCCCTCAAACATTCTCTCCATAGCTGATACTATCCGTGCCAATGATGTCAGTTGCCTGTAATCAAAATGTAGAATTCAGCCCCAACTTCACACCTGAGTTTTGGTCCACCTAAATGTCCCACAGGTACTTCAGGTTCATTGTATCCAAGGCTAAGTCATTATTGTTTCACCAAAATAAAAGATTTTAAAAATAAAAACTAAAAAATTATTAATAAAAAATTAGGTTCTCCTGGAACCAAGCCTAAGTAATGACATGACCTTTTCCTGCTCACCCAAATTTGACATTTTATTTTATTTTTTAAGAAGTTCAAAGTACAGTAAGTGCATTCTTACACTTTTTAAATTTCAAATTCATATGAGGGTTACCATGTTTGCATTTGTTAGGTTGAGTCCCTGTTGTAGTTGTGTCCTGTACTCAGAAGAACAGAACACAACTTCCTTCCTCCTCTCCCCAACTTAAATTGAATTGAGTTTTTCTCTTATATGGCATCTACTGGATTGTCTACTGGATTCATATTAGTATTTGAATACATTGGTTACTTCCTTTTCTATTCTTGTGATACTTTTTACTAAGGAGAATGTGTTTTAACTCCATCCAGATTAATACCAAAAAAATGTAATCCATGATATACTTATAACACAGTTTATGAATCCATTCCTGTATTGATGGGCATTCAGGTTGTTTCCACATCTTTGTGACTGTAAATTGAGCTGCTGTAAACTAATATAAATGTTCTTATAATAAAATGATTTTTTTTTCTTCTGGGTAAATGCCTTAAACTAGGCATTTTAAAGTCAAACTTGATTCCCCACAGCAAGTTCTATCAGTTACTGAGTCACCATTTGACCATACTCCAAGCTTCCAAATCTCTCAGGAACCATTGTGATGTCAGGATTGACTCCTGCGGAGTATCTAATACAAGTAACGCTCTGCACAGATTTTTTTTTAACCCTTCCCTTCTCTATACAACACGATGATTTCAATAATGATCATGAATAATGATGATCATGATCATCATTATATCCTTATGATGCATATAATGCACAATATATAATTGTGTATTATATATATTTATATACAATTGTGCGTAATATAAATATTTGCACAAAAATATAATATTACTCAGAAAAACTAAGTAGTGAAATTTTTCTTCTATGAAATGAATATATTTAATAACATAATATGTATAAAACCATATAAATTTTTAGAGATTATATAAAGAACTGGTGGTGCCTGTAGCTCAGTGAGTAGGGTGCCGGCCACATACACCGAGGCTGGCAGGTTTGAACCCGGCCCGGGCCTGCTAAACTAAAATGACATCAGAAAAAAAAAAATAGCTGGGCATTGTGGCGGGCACCTGTAGTCCCAGCTACTTGGAAGGCTGAGGCAAGAGAATCACTTAAGCCCAAGAGTTGGAGGTTGCTGTGAGCTCTGACACCACTACACTCTACCCAGGATGACAGCTTGAGACTGTGTCTCAAAAAAAAAAATGATTATACAAAAAAGAACAAAAAAGCTTTTTTTTTTTTTTAGTGGTTTTATATATACCTAAACAGCTGAACTTTTGTTATAGTCTGACATGGTAACATTTATGCGAATAATAAACCGATGGCTGGGTTTTGATGAAACTAAAATATCTGCAAAAGATAGAGTTTAGGCAATGTGAAGTTTTTTTCACTTTACTAATGTGAAGTTTATTTTCTTATTTTAAGAAAAATACCATGTCTTAAGACAAGTAATTAACAAGAACAATACATTTTAAGTCTAAAATGTTATTCATATTAAAAATATTACATTATATTAAATAAAATATGTACTTATGAAACAAAAATTACACTTACACTTTGCAAATGTTTTAAATTTTCAACATAAATGGGTCACATTGAATGTTGAAATTAAATGACCTCAAATTCCATTTCTTTATCTTTACAACCACTAGGTTATCATTGTTCATTTCTAATCTAAGACATTGGACTATGTCTTACCAGAGGAGTTGGAGACTCAAAGCAAGATCCAATGATTCTGAACTGTTATGAAGTCACTTTTAAAATGAACGTATGTAGTTGAGGCTGTTGTGCCAAAAGCCAAGAGTTCTTGGCTGAGATTCTGCAAATTAACTTCCACATGGAACATTCATTAAAAGGGAAATAGTGTAGGACAGAAATAGAGAAGTTGCACTGACAAAGAAATCAGATCTCACGTTTGTAACTTGACTACGTTTGCGATACACTCCCCCAAACAACTTAGCCGAGTGTTTCTTCCTTACAAACACAGTTTCCTCCTTTAAAAAGTTTTAATATATTATATTTTCTGATGTTTTACTATTTTGGATGTATATCCACTACATAGGCAATAAGATGTTTTATTGCCTATTAATAAATGAACGTAGAAGAAAAACAGTTGCATTTGGAAAGCAAACTCTGGTTCTTGTTATATCTTCTGAAACTTCCAGATCTAGTTTTGCTATCATTGCCTCCAAGATGCTATTACTTTAGTAGAACAAGATATTGTCAAAAAAGTAAAAGGACTACCTTGAGTCTAGAATGCCCTGGGTGCAACCCTGTGCATCTTAACTCCCAACTCTAGAAGTTATTATGTGTCCGGGACTCTGCTAAGGGATTTGCAAATACTATTTTATTTAAGTCTTGCCACATCTCTGAGGTAAATGCTAAAATTAAACATCATTTTAAAGATAAGAATATCAAGAATCCAAGAGATTCTTGGATAAATGACCTATCCAAAGTCACACCTAGGAACAGAGAAGCTGAGATTAGAGCCTAGGCCATCTGGTGGCTTCAGGCACAGCCATGATGCTGCCCTGACTTTCTGCCCCAACAACAACAGTCACATTGAAACCTGTATCAATGTCTTCTAGGCCACATTTTTAAACCCTAGCCTTTTGTCATTTTTACAGAAGCACTAATTAATAAGAATGAAGATGCACGATGGTAACTTTTATTTAAAAATGAAATTTTTGTTTTTAATAGCTTTCATACAAGCCATGAAATATTAACAGTAGTAGTTACTTTATGATTGTTGAACTTTAAATCATAAAAGACAATTAGAAATACATACACATGGTATGAATGGAATTGTTTATGCTTTGAAGCTGAGTTCAGTATCACCAATTTTTCATTTCATTAGCATTAAATGGTAACAGAACTTGCTAACAAATAGCTGGAAATGGAAAGACTTTTTGTTATAACAAAGCCACTCAACTCATATACTTCCCACAATATATGTTACAAAAGTAACATAGTGACCATAAACAAATATAATTTTCATAATAACTTGACTGAGCTATAATTCACATACCAAAACATTTACTCATTGTAAAATGCACAACTCTCTGACCTTTATCTAATCACAGAGTCAGGCAACCACCAATGCTACATGATTCCAGGTAATTTTTTATCACCCAGAAAAGAAACTCTGTATCATTAACTCTCCTCATTTTTCACTAATCTACGGTCTTCCTCTACAGACTTGCCTGTTCTGGACATTTCAGACAGATGGGAGTCATACCATTTATGGAGTGTTTCCACGTAGCATGATAATTTTGAAATTCCTCCACGATGTATCATGTTCTCAGTATTTCATTCATTTTTATGGAACGGATACATCACATTTGTTTATCCAATTTATAAGTAGATAGGCATTTGGGTTTTTCCCACTGGTATGCTCTTATAAAAGTGCTGCTATGGGGTGGCGCCTGTGGCTCAGTCGGTAAGGCTCCGGCCCCATATACTGAGGGTGGTGGGTTCAAACCCGGCCCCGGCCAAACTGCAACCAAAAAAATAGCCGGGCGTTGTGGCGGGTGCCTGTAGTCCCAGCTACTTGGGAGGATGAGGCAAGAGAATCACCTAAGCCCAGGAACTGGAGGTTGCTGTGAGCTGTGTGAGGCCACGGCACTCTACCGAGGGCCATAAAGTGAGACTCTGTCTCAAAAAAAAAAAAAAAGAAAAAAAAAGTGCTGCTATGAAAATCATGTCCCAGTTTTTGTGTGAACATGTTTTCTGTTTTCGTGAGTGTACATCTAATAGTGGAATTACTAGCCCATATGTTACTTTTGTGTTTAACTTCTTAAAAAACTGCCACTTTCCGAAAGTAGCTGCACAACCTCACAGTCCCACCAGCAATATGTGAGGGTTCTAATTTTCCACATCCTCACCAACACTTGCTATGATCGATCTGTCTTTTTTTATTATAGCCATTCTGGTGGGTGTGAAGTGGTATCTTATTGTGGTTTTGATTTGCATTTCTTTAATGACAAATCATATTGAGAATCTTTTCATCTGCTTACTGGTCATTTGTATATTTCCTTTGGAGAAATATCTATTGCGATCCTCTGCCCATTTTTAAAATTGATCTATCTGCATTTTTTATTACTGAGTTGTAAGTATTCTTTATATGACTATGGATCACTTATGAGATGATATATGATTTACAAATATTTTCACACTTTAAGTGGTTTGTTGTTTCACTTTCTGAATGGTGTGCTTTGAACCACTAAAGTTTTTTTTTTGTTTGTTTGTTTTGAGGGGGAGGTTTGGTTGGGGCAGGGTTTGAACCTGCCACCTGTATATGGGGCTGGCGCCCCACTCCTTTGAGCCACAGGTGCCGCCCTGAGCCACTAAAGTTTTTATTTTCTCTATTACTATCCAGTTTATCCAGCTTTTCTTTTGTCACTAATGCTTTTGCCTTGCTGTCATGTCTAAGATTCCATTACCTAATCAAAGGTCCCAAAGACCTAATCCCATGTTTCTCCTAAGAATTTTGTAATTTTAGCACTTAAATCAAGGTCTATGATCCATTTTCAGTTAATGTTTGCATATGGTGGGAGGAACGGATCCAATTTTGTTATTTTGTAGGTATATATCCATTGTTGAAAAGACTATTCTTTCCCTCTTTCTCTTGGCACCCTTTTTGAAAATCAATTGTCCACATATGCATAAATTTCTGAACTCACAATTCTATTCCATGGATCAACATATCTATCCACCAGCTTGTACCTCACCATCTTGACTACTACAGCTTTGCATTAAGTTTTGAAATTACCAAGTGTGTGTTCTGTGATGCTTTTTTTTTTGGTTCCAGAATATTACTGGCATGCACACGTTTTAGTTTCAAGAGTACTTTGACTATTGTGGGTCTCTTGCATTACTGTAGAAATTTTAGGATTACCTTGTCAATTTCTACAAAACAGGAATTAGAGATTTTGATAGGGATTGCTTTGAATCTGCACGTCAATTTAAGGAGTGTTTCCATGTTAGCAATACTAAGTCTTTCAATCCATGAACATGGAATGATTTTCTGTTTATTTAGATCTTCTTTAATTATTTTTCAATTTTGTTGTTTACAATGTACAAGTATTGTACTTCTTTTGTTAAAATTATTGTTAAATGTTTTATTATTTCTGATACTGTTGTAAATGAAATTGTATTATTAATTTCAGTTTCTGATTCTTCCATGCCAGCATACAAAATGTAATTATTATCATGATCTTGTATCATGCAATCCCATTAAATTTGTTTGTTAGCTCTAAAATTACTCAAATTTTTTTTTTCATTTTTTCTTTTTTCTTTTTCTGAAATTACTTTTGTGGATTCCTTTGGATTTTCTACATACAATTTTATTTCACGGGAAACTAGACATTGTTTTATTTTTCCTTTACAATTTAGATGCCTATTATCTCCTTTTCTTCCTTTATTGCCCTGGCTGCAACTTGCAGTACAACATTGAATAGAAATGGTGAAGTGAGATATCCTTGTCTTATTCCAGCCTTAACAAGTATGCTACCAAGTATGATAGCTGTAGGACTTTCATAGCCTTTATCCGATTGAGAACTTATTTTTATTCCAAGTTCACTAATTGCTTTTTTCTTTTCTTTTCTTTTCTTTTTCTTTTGAGACAGAGCCTCAAGCTGTCCCCTGGGTAGAATTCCATGGCATCACAGCTCATAGCAACCTCCAACTCCTGGGCTTCAGTGATTCTCTTGCCTCAGCCTCCCGAATAGCTGGGACTACAGGTGCCTGCCACAACACCCAGCTATTTTTTGGGTTGCAGTTGGCATTGTTGTTTGGCAGGCCCAGGCTAGATTCGAACCTGCCAGCTGTGGTGGATGTGCCACTTGACCTACAGGCGCTGAGCCTTTTTTCTTTCTTCCTTTCTTTGTTTCTTTCTTTGTTTCTATCTTTCTCTTTGTTTTTTTTTTTTTTTGTAAGGAGTTTTATGTTTTGATAAATGCATTCACTACATCTATTGAAAAGATCGTGCTGTTTATATCCTTTACTCTACCAATATGGTGTATTTCATTGATTTTCATATAAGCTTTCATTTCTAGGATAAATCCCACCTGATCCTGGAGTATAATACTTTCCATATGCTCCATACTAGAGAATATTATAAAAGAAAATTTCCCAAACATCACCAAAGATTCTGACACACTGCTTTCAGAGGGATATCGGACGCCAGGTCGCCTCAACTCTAACCGAGCTTCTCCAAGACATATTGTGATGAACCTGTCCCAAGTCAAGACAAAAGAAAAGATTCTGCAAGCTGCCAGGAGTAAGCGCCAGTTGACCTACAGGGGCAAATCCATCAGAGTGACCGCAGACATCTCTAATGAAACTTTCCAAGCAAGAAGACAATGGTCATCTACCTTTAATCTACTTAAACGGAAGAATTTCCAGTCCAGAATTCTGTACCCTGCTTAGATAAGCTTCAAAATTGACGGAGAAATCAAATCATTTACGGATATACAAACATTGAGGAAATTCGCCACAACAAGACCAGCTCTACAGGAAATACTTCAACCTGTTCTGCACACTGACCACCACAATGGATCAGCAGCAAAGTAAGAACTCAGAAATCAAAGGACAGAACCTAACCTCCACACTGATGCAAAAGATAAAACTAAGCAATGGACTCTCACCAAATAAGACGAATACAATACTACCACACTTATCAATTATCTCAATAAATGTTAATGGCTTGAATTCCCCACTGAAGAGACATAGATTGGCTGACTGGATTAAAAAACACAAGCCATCCTTTTGCTGTCTGCAAGAAACACACCTGGCTTCAAAAGACAAATTAAAGCTCCGCATCAAGGGTTGGAAGACAATTTTTCAGGCAAATGGAATTCAGAAGAAAAGAGGAGTTGCAATCTTATTTTCAGATACATGTGGATTTACAGCAACTAAAGTCAAAAAAGACAAAGATGGTCACTGTATATTGGTCAAGGGAAAAATACAACAAGAAGACATTTCAATTCTAAATATTTATGCACCCAATTTAAATGCTCCCAGATTCTTGAAGCAGACCTTACTCAGTCTGAGCGATAGGATATCTGATAATACCATCATAACAGGGGACTTTAACACTCCTCTTACAGAGCTGGACAGATCCTCTAAACAGAAATTAAACAAAGATATAAGAGATTTAAATGAGACCCTAGAACAACTATGCTTGATAGATGCATATAGAACACTCCACCCCAAAGATAAATAATATACATTCTTCTCATCACCCCATGGAACATTCTCCATAATTGATCATATCCTGGGACACAAAACAAATATCAACAGAATCAAAAGAATTGAAATTTTACCTTGTATCTTCTCAGAACATAAGGCATTAAAGGTGGAACTCAACTCTAACAAAAATGCTCAACCCCACCCAAAGGCATGGAAATTAAACAATCTTCTGTTGAATAACAGATGGGTGCAGGAAGAAATAAAACAGGAAATCATTAACTTCCTTGAGCATAACAACAATGAAGACACAAGCTACCAAAACCTGTGGGATACTGCAAAAGCAGTTTTGAGAGGAAAATTCATCGCTTTAGATGCTTACATTTGAAAAACAGAAAGAGAGCACATCAACAATCTCACAAAAGATCTTATGGAATTGGAAAAAGAAGAACAATCTAAGACTAAACTCAGTAGAAAAAAAGAAATATCCAAAATCAAATCAGAGATCAATGAAATTGAAAACAAAAGAATCATTCAGAAAATTAATGAAACAAGGAGTTGTTTTTTTGAAAACATAAATAAAATAGATAAACCATTGGCCAGACTAACGAGGAATAGAAAAGTAAAATCTCTAGTAACCTCAATCAGAAATGATAAAGGGGAAATAACAACAGATCCCACAGAGATACAAGAGATCATCTCTGAATACTACCAGAAACTCTATGCCCAGAAATTTGACAATGTGAAAGAAATGGATCAATATTTGGAATCACACCCTCTCCCTAGACTCAGCCAGGAAGAAAATCCTCCAAGAAAGCATAGGAAAAACACTAGAAGATATTGGCCTGGGGGAAGACTTCATGAAGAAGACTGCCAGGGCAATTGCAACAACAACAAAAATAAACAAATGGGACTTTATTAAACTGAAAGGCTTCTGTACAGCTAAGGAGACAATAACCAAAGCAAAGAGACAACCTACAAATTGAGAAAGGATATTTGCATATTTTCAATCAGACAAAAGCTTGATAACTAGGATCTATAGAGAACTCAAATTAATCCACATGAAAAAAGCCAACAATCCCATATATCATTGGGCAAGAGACATGAATAGAACCTTCTCTAAGGATGACAGACGAATGGCTAACAAACACATGAAAAAATGTTCATCATCTCTATATATTAGAGAAATGCAAATCAAAACAACCCTGAGATATCATCTAACCCCAGTGAGAATGGCCCACATCACAAAATCTCAAAACTGCAGATGCTGGCGTGGATGTGGAGAGAAGGGAACACTTTTACACTGGTGGTGGGACTGCAAACTAGTACAACCTTTCTGGAAGGAAGTATGGAGAAACTTCAAAGCACTCAAGCTAGACCTCCCATTTGATCCTGCAATCCCATTACTGGGCATCTACCCAGAAGGAAAAAAATCCTTTTATCATAAGTACACTTGTACTAGACTGTTTATTGCAGCTCAATTTACAATCGCCAAAATGTGGAAACAGCCTAAATGCCCACCAACCCAGGAATGGATTAACAAGCTGTGGTATATGTATACCATGGAATACTATTCAGCCATTAAAAAAAATGGAGACTTTACATCCTTCGTATTAACCTGGACGGAAGTGGAAGACATTATTCTTAGTAAAGCATCACAAGAATGGAGAAGCATGAATCCTATGTACTCAATCTTGATATGAGGACAATTAATGACAATTAAGGTTATGGGGGGGAAGCAGAAAGAGGGATGGAGGGAGGGGGGTGGAGCCTTAGTGTGTGTCACACTTTATGGGGGCAAGACATTATTGCAAGAGGGACTTTACCTGACAATTGCAATCAGTGTAACTGGCTTATTGTGCCCTCAATGAATCCCCCCCAAAAAAGAAAGAAAATAAATAAAATACTTTTCCATATGCTGCTGGATACAGTTCACTTGTATATTTTGAGGATCTTTTCTTCTGTACCCATAAAATATGTTTGTACTTTTTATTTATTTTATGAAATCATAGCTGTGTACATTAATGTGGTCATGGGGCCACCATACACTAGTTTTGTAGACCGTTTGACACATTTTCATCACAATGCTTAGCATAGGCTTCCTGGCATTTTCTTAGTTATTGTGCTAAGACTTTTACATTCCACATTTTCTAAGTTTCACATATGCCCTTGTATGATGCACCACAGGTGTAATCCCAGCAATCCTCCTCCATCTGCCCACCTTCCCCCTGTCTCCCCTCCCTTTCCCCCTTATTCTTAGGTTGTAAATGGGTTATAGCTTTCATACTAAAGCCATAAACCAGTTTCATAGCAGGGCTGAGTACATTGGGTACTTTTTCTTCCATTCTTGAGATACTTTACTAAGAAGAATATGTTCCAGCTCCATCCACGTAAACATGAAAAAGGTAAAGTCTCCATCTTTCTTTAAGGCTGTATAATATTCCATGGTGTACATATAAGAAAAGGGAACACCTCTACACTGCTGGTTGGAATGCAAATTAATACATTCCTTTTGGAAAGATATATACAGAACACTTAGAGATCTAAAAATAGACCTGCCATTCAATACTATAATTCCCCTATTAGGCATATACCCAGAAGACCAAAAATCACATCATAACAAAGATATTTGTACCAGAATGTTTATTGCAGCCTTATTCATAATTGCTAAATCATGGAAAAAGCCCAAGTGCCCATCAATCCACAAACGGATTAATAAACTGTGTTTGTACTTTATCTTTGTTGTAATGTCTTTAGTTTTATATCAGAGTGAATACTGACTTTGGAGTAAATGGAAACTTTTCTTCATTCTGTTTTTTGGAAGAATTTGTAAAGTATTCTTTTTGTTTTTATAAGTTTGGTAGAATTCACCAGTGTGGCTATCAGGACCTACACTTTTTTTATTAAAAATTCAATCTTTTAATATGTTATACATCTATGTTATAGTTTTTTTTAATATATTTTTGTTATTAATATTAAATCATAGCTGGTGGCGCCTGTGGCTCAGTCGGTAAGGCGCCGGCCCCATATACCGAGTGTGGCGGGTTCAAACCCGGCCATGGCCAAACTGCAACAAAGAAATAGCCGGGCATTGTGGCAGGCGCCTGTAGTCCCAGCTACTCGGGAGGCTGAGGCAAGAGAATCGCTTAAGCCCAGGAGTTGGAGGTTGCTGTGAGATGTGTGAGGCCATGGCACTCTACCGAGGGCCATAAAGTGAGACTCTGTCTCTACAAAAAAAAAAAAAAAAATTAAATCATAGCTGTGTACATTAATGCGATCATGGGGCACCATACATTGGTTTTATAAACAGTTTGACACATTTTCATCACACTCATTAATATAGCCTTCCTGGCATTTTCCTAGTCATTGTTTTAAGACAATTATATTCTACATTTACTAAGTTTCCAAATTCAGTCTTTTAAAAAGTTACATATGTATGTTACAAAAAATCTATCAGTTTTCCATTTCTTCTTAAGTTTGTTTAGTGTGTTTCAGGAAATTCTTCTATTTGTCTAGGTTAGCTAAATTGTAGATATACAATTATTCATAGTATTTTCTTACATTCCTTTTGACTTCTATAAAGTCTATAATGACATTCTCTATTTCCTGGTTTTAACAAATTAAGTGCTCTGTTTTTATCTTGGTCTATCTAAGTAAATGTTTTCAATTTCACTGGCACTTTAAAAAGAATAATCTTTTTGTTTTATAAATTTTATCTATTGTTTTTTCTATTCTCTTAATCCCTAATGCAACAATGTTGAGAAGTGGAACCCTTAAGAGGTGATTAGATCATGAGGGCTCTGCCCTCATGAATGGATTAATGTCATTATCAAGAGAATAGGTCCCTAATGAAGAGTTTGACCTTCTCTCTCTCTCTCTCTCTCTCTCTCTCTCTCTCTCTCACACACACACACACACACACACACACACACACACACACACAATCCCTTCTTGCTTATAACACAGCAATAGAGCTCTGACCAGATGCGGGCCCCTCAACCTAGGACTTTACAGCCTCCAGAATCATGAACCAAAAATTTTCTGTTCTTCATAAATTACCTGGTCTCAGATATTCTATTATAGCAGCACAAAAGGAACTAAGGTGTTCTGCCATGAAGTCATTCAAGGATCCAAGTTGCTGGCAGTTCTACCATCCTCAACTGGTGGCTTAACGGTCACCACAGTGACAGATAGAAACTCACACCTGGCCCAAAGTTTGAAAGCAATTTATATTACTTCTAATTCAAATTTCATTGGGTGTAATTCAGAAATATGGCCATTCCTAACTACACAGAAAGGGGAAAGAGCTAGGAAATGTAATCTAATTCTGTACCAGGTAATTAGCTGCCATCCTCTACTACAAGAAATTTGCAAAACTGTAGGACTTGGAGTGAAATGTGTATGTGTATCTCTACCCATTCTGAGATAGGCAGAGATGTGAGAACATCTGGTGTGTTAGGAAAGACTTCCTGGGGAGGCAGCTTTCTAACTGTGATTCCTTGTACTTATAGTGCTTGGTTCACATTATCAAGAGTAATGTGTTTGCATGGCACAGCCAACATCCAGCAAGTGTCCAGAAGACCTCTCAGATCAACGTGGCTTTCTGTAAAACTCATTATTGAGTGTATTTGGTGTGAATCAGTTGCTCACAATTAAGCTGGTCATTACTGCTCAGAATGTGCAGAACATACATGTCAAAATCAGAAGTATAAAGTTAAAGACAGCAACGAGATCATTCTAATCTTCTACTTACCCCACACTACACAAGAAAATAAGCATTATCAATAGTAAACAAATAAGCGGGGCGGCGCCTGTGGCTCAGTCGGTAAGGCGCCGGCCCCATATACCGAGGGTGGCGGGTTCAAACCCGGCCATGGCCAAACTGCAACCAAAAAATAGCCGGGCGTTGTGGTGGGCGCCTGTAGTCCCAGCTACTCGGGAGGCTGAGGCAAGAGAATCGCTTAAGCCCAGGAGTTGGAGGTTGCTGTGAGCTGTGTGAGGCCACGGCACTCTACCGAGGGCCATAAAGTGAGACTCTGTCTCTACAAAAAAAAAAAAAAAAAAAAAAAAAAATAGTAAACAAATAAGTGTGTTCATTTCATATTAGTAAGAAAGTTTCATTTAAAACAATCTCTGTGTTTAATAATCTTACACCAAAACACATGATATAATTATTTTAGTGATTTTTAATCTGATTATTGGTGACAAATAGAAGAGTTGCAGCTATAGTGCAATAGTCCTTCCCTATTTCACCTTGTCAATATTACTGGAGAACATGATAAAAGAGTTGTTAGAAGAAGGCACCCGGCTGATTAAGCAAAGACTTAGGGTGTATGCAACAGTCCTAGTTAGTGCCTGTTGCTATGGCACAATCATGAGAAACACCCCTTTCACTCTCAAAAGAGTTCTGGTTTGGGGGAAAAATTATATGGAAGCCGTCACTTTATGTGGCCATCTCTGCTCAGGGTCTGGTTCGCAACTTTGCAGAAGCAGAAGCTCAAGGGTGTCAGGAAACTCTGCCTGATTAAGGAGGGAGGGAGGTTAATCACACCAAGGAAATTCTAGGAGACTGATGCTTCAACCAGAACACTAGGGTTTTTAACTTCTTATGATGACCTTAGCTGC
Organism: Nycticebus coucang; assembly: GCF_027406575.1. Taxonomy (NCBI): domain Eukaryota; kingdom Metazoa; phylum Chordata; class Mammalia; order Primates; family Lorisidae; genus Nycticebus; species Nycticebus coucang. The sequence goes on along the minus strand of NW_026515576.1, from coordinate 526 downwards.
CAAGCAGAAGAGAAAGTAACTTAGGTTTGTTAGTGTGTCCTCACCCTTGCAGAGTGGTCTCCTTGGAAATTCAATGATCATAATTATAATTTTGTAGGATGGGAGGAATGGAGCCAAAGAATACTGGTGCGAGACACTGCTGGAATTTTTCAAGTCATGTTTCAATACTTGGTACTCAAGGAAAGTATAACTTTGTCCCGCTAAAAGTTTTCCTTTGCAGTCCAAGGAAAATGGCCTTGGTTCCATTTCCAAACAGGTATTTCGGGTAAGTATCAGTGAATAGGCATGTATGACTCCAACCAAACCTCTATTCTTTACTAACATCAACTCCAAAGTTCTCTCACTGAATGGTAAGGACCATCAGGGCTAATATTATTGGGCAGTGACCCTCTGATGCCCAAAGTTCAGCCAGGAGCTTCCTTCACAACTCCTTGCAGTTTTGCAACATTGGAGGTTACAGAAATCCCAAACATTCACCACCATCCTGCCCACCCACCACCACACCTGTTCCCAGTAGACACCAGAC